>NW_008630135.1:32173-38894 GCF_000691845.1 Merops nubicus | reverse complement strand
GGCGTCCCGTCGGGACTCGTGTTGGCTCCATCCATCCGCACATCCCTCGTCTTTTCTTCCCTTGCCGGCGACTGAGGAGGCTGCCAGCGCAACCCAGCCTAGTCTGGTTTTAGAATACATTCCGGTTTCATGTTTTGCTGCCTGAACGGTAGCAATGAGAAATGGTATTTTTGGCTGATTGTTGTGGTCTGATGTGGAAATTACGTGGGCTCCTGTATGGGTGGTCTCGTGTGGACTTATATGGGGCTTTACAAGGATGTGGGAAGTCAGACAAGGAGAGTGAATAGACTCTGAGGCAGTGATGGGGATCTTCTGACGGTCACTGAATTTTTTTGTCAGCTTGAATGTTCCTGAATGCCTATTCTGCTTTTCAGAGACTGTTGTATGCTTCAGTTCTTGATACTGTGATGCTGATTTCAGGTAATGAGTAGGGGCTGCAAAATCATCCCACTGTGGAAGCATGGGATGAACTTTACTCTGTAACCCATCACTAGTCGTACAAAGGCTTGAGTCTGGGCAGTGCAGTCAGTAGGATTCCAGGCTAGGAGGCAGTGATTTCCAAGATCCATATTTGACTTTTTTTTTTTTTTTTAAATTGTTGATTGCATTTAAGTACATTTGTACAAAGTACAGTAGCCCCATGCAGACATCGGCAACTGGAAGTAATTCGTGAATCCTAACAAGGATTTCTCTGGAGAGGGGCACAATGCTTGTGTGTTTTAGCAGTTACCCATCCCAAAAGTAGTAAGTGAGGATTTTCTTTCTAAAACAGCAGGTCTAGGAGGATGTTTTCATTCTGTTACCCTGAGATTTCTTGGAGTCTGTTGGCAAAGTTTGTGTATACATACTAGAGAGCACTCGGAGAGTGTGCCAGGGTACCCTGCCATGACCTGGAGCGGCAGGGATTGGGAAGTCATGGTACCAGTAGGAAGAGGTTTTACCTAGCAGCCGAAACAGGATTGCAGCAGCAAGGCTTGGCATGGTAGTGTAGCCCGTGCATAGAATAACACTGGGCTTCACGTCCTGTGAATGTGGCTCTCAATCTTTTCTCTAAACGTGATGTGCAGAGAATTTTGGTCTGGCATTGCTTTTAATTCTGTTAGCCATGCCCTCTAGAGCCCTCTTGCTGTCTCATTTCAGAAGTGGGTTTACACAGTGAGAGAAGCAGGCAGAAGTAGTGCAAGTCATTATTCACACTAGCTTTTTACCTACTAACCAAAAAAATATTTTGGATCCTTTTATTGGGCAGAATTAAACAACAGTTTTGATTGCTTTGCGTTTTGTTCCTCAGATTGATATCCTTGAAGATCCTGCTATTAAGAATGTCATTGTGCTACAGACAGTCTTACAAGAAGTCAGGAAGCGGAGTGCACCAGTGTACAAGCGCATCAGGGACGTGATTCAAAACCATGAAAAACATTTCTATTCTTTCACCAACGAACATCATAGGTAAGGTGTGAGGTAGGGTGTAACCAAGTCATGCTGATACCCAGTAAAAGAAGCTGGGAAACAGAGCTGGAATGTGTGTGAACTAGATGAAAAAAAAAAAACAACAAAAAACAGACTGGGGTGCATAGAACTGTGTACTTCTAAGGTGTCCTGTTGGGAAATGATTACATGAAAATCTGTTAGTCAGTGCCAGAAAGCTCTAAGAAATGAAGACGCAATTAATTTGCCTTTATTTGTGCTCACAAGTAGTTTCCACTACTGCAGTATCGTAGTTCTAGAAGTCCTGAATCTGGAGTTCCAGCATCTTGAATGCAGCCCTTTTCAATTGTCAGTGAGAAGATTGTATTAGAAAATAATGCATCCTCCCTATTTTTCTTTACCCCTGTGTCTCCTGACCCTTCAGTGGCCTGAAGAGTGCTACACATATAAAAACTGGTACAGCAAGCAGTCTTTGGCCTCACAGTCTTGATCTTGTTTGTCTGAAAAATTTTTCAAAGTAAATAATTTTGTATGGATGAATTTGGGGATTTGTTTCCTCTCCCCCATCACTCCTTTTTGTGTGTGTGTGTGTGTTTGTGTTTGATTATTTATAGAGAAACTTACATTGAGCAGAAGCAAGGAGAATCTTCTAATGACCGCAACGACAGAGCCATTCGGGTAGCAGTAAAATGGTACAGTGAACACTTGAAGAAAATAGAGGATGAGGAGAAGATTGAGGTTATCTTCCTAACAAATGACAGAGCTAATAAGGAGAAAGCTCTAGAGGAGGGGATAACTGCTTATACATGTAAGTGAAGTGGCATGTTTGTTTAGTTTATTGCTCAGATAAACAGTCTCAGCAGTCTCTTCATACCTATAATCCCAAGCATCTCTTACATAAATATTTGTGTGTGCTTTTGTAGGTGAGGAGTATATAAAAAGCTTGATAGCTAACCCTGATCTTGTAGATCGTCTTGCTTGTGTATCTGATGAAGGGGTATGTTTGTATTTTCTTTTTATAAAATAAATCAATCACAAATGGCTTGCAGTATATTGTTGGATGCTGTATGTCAGGCTGATAGCATCAGTTTAGAATATGAAGACTCTGGACTTCGTTACTATTTTGGCAATAAAACTTTTTGACAGCTGAAGATAAAAAGGAAATATTGCAGCTCTGTTTACTGCTGCTTAGATGCCTATTAATAGGGATCTCATTATTTGTAAAATTGCTTTAGATAACTGATGTGAAGATGAAAATAATAACATTGGTTAAAGAAAGTGTATAAACATTAGAAATAATTTCAACAAAATGAAAACTGTAAAACTGTATTGCAAGCCATTTAGATCTTTGCTTTGTGTCTATTTTTTTAAATTTTAAGTTAACTTATTGATCAAAAGCATTTTCTGTCAAAAGCTTTGCGTTTTATGGTCAGTTAAATTCATATAAGTTCAGACTGCAGCTCAGAGTTGAGCCTCATCCTCTTCTGTTTCCTTGTGATTTGTGTTTATCAGAATCAAGACTTACATTTTCACATAAGGCTGCTACAGCTGAAAACTAAAACCACCAAAAACTGGGAGGGTTAGTTTCATCAGAGGTAGATCTAACAGAGTGGAGTGGGAAGAAAGTGGAGGGCTCAGCTGATCTTCTCAGCAGTTAGCTGTGGTTCGTTCAGCTTTAAGGAATGGTCCGACTGCTCCAAAGTTCATTCACAGTAATAGATTTTCAGAATGTTTCATATAATTTAGAGTCTATGCTTACACTATGTGCCATACTCTTTGCTAGGTTGCTACCCTAGTGTTTTCTTCACTAAGTGTATGTTTAATCATTATATCCAAATGAACATAAAAGCATATGTCACTATTGCAGTATCTTTTTAAGTAGCTGCAGGTTAAACAGGAAAAGAAAAGGAGGCGTTCCCAGAATGGCCATCTTTCTGTGCTCTTCATGCATCATTAGAACAGTTACTGCTTAACACTAGTTTTTCATTATTGCATGTGTTCATACCTATACATAGTTACAGTTTTGGGGTTTGTTAACTTCAGTGGCATGTCCTGAGCTTGGTTTTGGAATGATCATGAATACAAAAGACTGAATTTTATTTATTTTTTTTTTTTTTTAAGAAAGAAATAGAAAATGGAAAAATACTTTTCCCAGAACATATTCCTCTTAGCAAATTGCAGCAAGGAATAAAATCTGGTATTTACCTCCAAGGAACTTACAGGGCAAGCAGAGATAATTATCTTGAAGCTACTGTTTGGGTTCATGGAGATGCTGAAGAAAACAAAGAGGTGAGGTTTCCATTTTGCCTTCATGCTGTGAACTTTAAACAGCTTCAGACTTAAATGTAATTCTTTCATGGTGAAATGTGTTAAAATGAAGCATTGTAGTAATTTTCCGTCTTTATTTGTATGGTTATAGACTACTGAAATACTGTTTGTGTCCCTTTTGAAAAGAGAATAATGTGTTTAAAATTATACTTTGTGCTTTGATTAAAATATTTTATAAAATAAAACTGAATCCTAGTTGTTGATAGTTTTTCAGTTGACTCTAATATAACACTTAAAATTTCATTTAAAATATGTGGTTAAAGACAGAGAAACAAGTTTGTAGGAGGATGTTCAGAAGAACTGTGTTGAGCCCTTGTGAGGCTCTCTGTTGGCACAGACACTGTTCCCAGGCTGCAGCAGGTGCCTCCTCCCTCCTTCTGTGTAGTGGCAGCTGGAGGTGCTGCTCTGGCTCTCCAGTTTCTTTTATTTCTGTTTCTCCAGTAGTACACAGAGCCCCCTAGCTTGCAAAAATAGGACTGTCAGATTTTAAAAACAAAACAGAAAAGTCTGAGGAAACCAAATTCTTTTTAAAGAGGCAGTTGGAATCCTGAAATAATATCATCAGAAGGAAACACAGGCAGAGGAAAAAAATGCATTGCAAGCATGCCTTAAAATATGCTTTAGAGTACAGAACCTATTATACTTGTATACTCTTCTGTTTTACTGCACTGATTTGGGTCTTCTGACGCTATCGCCATGAGTATTTTCATTTTAATTTTGTTTTCTAAATAATCCAGATAATTATACAGGGACTAAAACACATAAACCGGGCGGTTCATGAAGATATTGTAGCTGTGGAGCTGTTGGCAAAAGATCAGTGGGTGTCACCGTCCTCAGTGGTCTTACAAGATGATGGCCAAAATGAAGATGAAATTGAAAATGAAGAAGAGAAAGAAAAGATTGTATGAAATAATTTTTTACATAATTCTTATGTTGAGAGAGATGAAATCTGCTGTACACTGATAGTGTTAAGATTTGGATTTATTCATCCTTTTTATACTGACTCTTAAAACCTATACTGAATTTGGAAATTAATTGTAGCCTTACAATTGCATTAAATACAAGACAGTGTATAAAATGGATATTTTTAAGTTAATCAGAAGCATCCACATTACTTTGTTAAACTTAATAAATCCAGAAGTTACTGAGTGTTAGTTGGATAGTAATGCAAAGCTCTGTACTGATGTGCAGACTGGGATTTGATCACAGTAACAGTTTTTATAGGGAATGTGCACATTTGGAACCAGCTGTAAGATGTTCTTTAACTTCTTGCAGTAATTCAGCTTAATGTGCATGCAGTGTACACGTCTACCCTGTCCAACAAATATTTGCATTTATTTACAAACATGATCTTCCCACTGAATTCCATGGGAATGTTTTTTTAATTATTGTGTTTAGAATTACTGGAGAATTCTCAAGCAACATAAAAGGACTTGTAAATATTATAATAATAAGTTGGAAAAGAAAAATGAGGTAGTTGTCTAGTAAGCAGAGACAGTGCTACAAGATAGCTTTTCTTCAGAGTCTTTTCCTACTGTTCCTTGTTTTTCTGAAATGATGTCCATTTAAAAAATGAAAACACAGCAAAGTTGTGTCACATTAAAAATCTTAAAAGTCATCAAAGCACAGGGAGGCATAGTGCTGCTTGTAAAGTCATAATGGAATTTATGGCACTATAGTGACAAATACGTTGTTACCACCAAGGTTTGAGATGCATGCTCTAGTCAAACTTTACTGTAAAGAATTCAGATGGTTTTGCAGTTTTAACCCCTGTGTTTTCCACCAGCTGAAGGCTTCTTTTAGCAAGGAACTGTTGAGACCTACAGGAAAAGTCGTGGGCATCATAAAACGAAACTGGCGACCGTTTTGTGGCATGCTTTCTAAATCACAGATCAAGGAGGTAAGGAAATAATCAAGTTATTGCTAGTGCAGGTTTTGTATGTTTTTTCCTTCTATGAGGAATTTTTGTTGCTTTTTCTGGCCCATAATAGGCAAGGCGCCATTTGTTTACCCCGGCTGATCGCAGGATTCCGCGCATTCGGATCGAAACCAGACAAGCAGATACGTTGGAAGGACAAAGAATAATTGTTGCTGTTGATGGTTGGCCCAGGAACTCCAGGTATCCTAATGTAAGTTTAAGGGTTTGCTTCTGAACTTTTATCTGTTCAATTTTTATGTGTTGATTAGGTACAACATATATTATCTGTAATGTTAAGTAACTTCAGAAACCATTAACATGAATTTTGAGTGCTGTTCTTTAATGGCGCAAATTAAGGAAGCCTCTAAATTCTGTAGTTTACTCTTACCCCCAAAAAAAGTATGAATTATCTTACTTAAAAACTTGGTCCTTAGGTTCTCCAGTGAACATGCATGCGCTGACTGAGGGCCTTTGTGCAGACTAACTAGGGACTGCCTTTTTTCAGTCTTGGTTCTTAGATACATGAACCTGTCTGTGTGGCTTGGCTCATCCCCACGCTGATCACTGTCCGGGCAAGTAGTTTTAAAACACATTGGTCAAATTTAGTCACGTTGCCAGTGGGCCAGAGTTTACAGGTAATTCAGCTCTCAAAAGTTCTTTGTAAAAATAGGGAAGGATAGATGAGAATTTGAGGATACAGGCTTCAATTTGTGTTGAACATTAGGCTTTGAGGAGGCTTCCGTTGGCTTGTGTAGGAATGCATAGCTTGTAGTGAATGGGAGTACAGCTATCTGTCAGTGTTTAGAAACAGGAAGGAAACTTGGAGTATATGGAAGGAATGTTAAGATAAAGACAACATTACTGTAGGGGATGAGACACATGAGGAATTAAGTAGAGTTAATATATAAGGAGTGGGATGTGTGACACAATAAAAACCCATGGAGAACTTAGACATTAGTTTTGGTGCTTATGCAGCTATAGTTTTTCTTTCCTGCAAAACTGAATTGCCATGTTTACAGTTTCTGCAGGCTTAAATGTGGAGACCTT
>NW_008630135.1:21821-32142 GCF_000691845.1 Merops nubicus | reverse complement strand
GGGAAAGAGGCAGAAGTACATAGACTTACTGAATCAATTAAACGTTGGAAATGAAATTTCTTTCTTAAAAATGAGAAAGCTGACTGAAGAAGGAGAGATTACTCCTTCTGTGTAATTTATTACTACTAATAATATAGGAGATAATGGTCTCAAATACTTATTGTTGAGCAAACATAGGTTGATGTGTATGTATAGGTATATATTTCTATGTATGCATATTGTTTGTCAGGGTCATTTTGTAAAGACCTTGGGAAATGCTGGAGATAAGGAGACCGAGACAGAAGTTCTTCTACTTGAACATGATGTCCCTCATCAGCCTTTTTCCCAGAATGTCCTGAATTTCCTACCAAAAATGCCATGGAGCATTACAGAACAGGTAATTTTAAAATTATGGTAATAATTACTGTGCCTTTCCTTCCAATAAATCTGTGACATTTTTCTGACATGCCAGTGCACCAAAAAAAGAAGAGAAATGTTGTCCAAAAACATTTTTATTTACGCCGGTCTTCCATCTGGATTTCCTGTGGAAAAAAGGCCTCTGCAGGTTTTTGGGTTATGGCTAAAACTGTTTTCATTAGGGACAGACAATTGAAGGTAAAAACCATTACTGGTTTCATTTAAAAATAAAAATGAAAAAAGTTTATTTTCAGGGAAAAGAGATTACGAGTAATTGTAAGGTCATCCCTAACAATTTTTTCATCTTGCTAAGTAGCTGTGTAACTGAATGTGGTATCCTGTGTCATCTCTAAAATAATCTAGGAATAGGAGACTTTACTGGATTATAGCAGGCTATATTAAAATAATAATAGAAAGATAAATTGGCTTTTGCAGAGTTGCTCATTTTAAATGCTGTTAGTGAATTTCAGGCATAAATATGGGAAATACTTGCTTTAGAATGTATGGGAAAATATCATCAGAGAACAATTTGAGCATGATATGTTTCTGTGTGTTTTGTGTATTTTAATTTCTTTGAGGTGGGCTACTTTTATTATCATTTATAACCTACTTCTATTTCTTTTGAACATAGAAATTGAAGGAGGGGTCTTTGTATAAATTATCTGTCAGTTCTCTGGTCTAAGATACCTGTCTGAGATCTTTTTGTAGCCATCACTCAAAGGTGGTAGTTCCTTTCAACTGTCTAGACATCTAAGCCTTAGAAAACTGAAGTTAGTTGAGAGCAGTCATATCCTAAACAATTTATCCAGACAGACATCAGTCAAAATTTTCTTTAAAAAAATCTGGATTCCTGGTCCTGCTAATTCTGAAATCATGGAAAGATTATGGGGTTTACTCAATTTGTCTTCCTGTTTACTGTGAACCAGAAAGAAAAATCAGTACTTTGTTATCTTGTGTCTCAGTTTTTCCGACACTGTAGTTTCTGCATATCTGGTTTGATCTCACAAATAAATATCACTGAAGATCATGTCTTTTTTATTTCAGGATATGAAATACAGGGAGGACTTAAGGCATCTGTATGTTTGCAGTGTTGATCCTCCTGGCTGCACAGATATAGATGATGCATTACATTGTAGAGAACTAGAGAATGGAAATATAGAGGTATTGTTTCTTTTTTTCTTAATCAAGCCAGTTATTTCCTTATTTACTTCTTCCTTGTTTTACAAACAGTGCAGCAGTGGTAATAGTAAAGGGCATGGGCAAAGCTCCAGATCCGTAGTAAAAGAAATTCATGGTATTGGCTCAACTGCCAGGTGGTAATAAAGAAAGGGAGTTGATCTGCATTCCATCAGTGTCAGGAGTGGGAATTGAGTGTCTTATGAATTCACCCTGCTTTCTGCTCATTTGGCATGGCCAATTAATAAAGAATTTATTTACCACTTAGCTAAATATAAACATGGATGTCTACAGCTAGTATAAGGAGCTATCGGTAGAAAAAGTGAAATTGCTTCTGTAATGCCTAAGGAATGGCTACTTTATTTTAAAAAAGCATTAAAAATTTGGAGGCTTAACATGAGGTCTTTAGCCTCTTATGTCTTATTCAGTCAAGTTTTCTTTGTTAGAAGTTAATTAGTGATTGTAATAGCAGACTGTGCCAAAATGGAAGGTCTAGCAACCAGGAAAACAAAAGCAAATTTGTAGTGAGCTTTGAAGAAGGTTGAAGAGGTTGCTTCAGTCCCCCAGGCAAGAAGAGTCGCATTGGTAATAAACAGAACTTTCTATTACATTTCCATACTCTTTATTTTGCATAATTGCTTCAACTGTTTGGGGTTTTTTTTTAGTGTCAGTTTGATAGGTGTTAACTATTTCTGTTACTAAATACAGGAGCTGTTGAAGGGAACTGGGAATGGGTAAACTGGGTTGAAAAAAACTTGAGAAAGTTTCTTTTGTGTTGAGCATTATTTATCTTTTGGAAAATACAAAATGTGATGCTTGCTTTTTAGGTTGGTGTTCATATTGCAGACGTCAGCCATTTCATTCGCCCGGGAAATGCTTTGGATGAAGAGTCTGCAAAAAGAGGAACAACAGTGTACCTGTGTGAAAAAGTAACTGGTTTCTATATAAAAAGCTTTTTTTACAATAAAGCAGTTGGATTTTTCATTGTTTTCCTCTTTTAATTCTTGGAAGTAGAGACATTATCTCCAAACTAAGGAGAGAAAAAAAGTAGACTACTTTGGATGGCTGTCCTTAGTTTGCAACAGACTATCAAAAGGAAGGTGCTTTCTGTCATTGAGCCTGCACAGCTAGAGGAAGAAAACAATGTAAAAAAAAAAAAAATCCTTATCTGTAGAATATCCCTTTCAACTCCCATTTGAAGCATTAATATGTAGTTCTGACACTGGACTACTGTTTTAATATTAATCTGAAGTTGCCAATGTGGCCTGGTTTTGCCTTTTCCATTGTTATTTTCTCTTGTGATAGCTAATCTCTGTTGTTCCCTATGATTTGCATTCATTACAACTGTAGACTTAGTCCTGTTTATTTTAACTTCTTTCTCACCAACCACAATTTCTTTTCAGAAATAACTGGTTCTAAAACAAATTATAATTAAAATGGATCTTGGAATTAATTGCCTCTAAAGTAGCTTGTCTTTCTTTCAGAAACCTAAGCTTTCTTAGAAAAAGAAATATTACCATGCTTTTAATATACTAAAATATCAGGAAATTAAAAGGCATATGACTAGTCATGATTGTTATTCTTTATTTTACAGAGGATTGATATGGTTCCGGAGTTACTTAGTTCCAATTTATGCTCCCTGAGATCTAATGTGGACAGGTATAAGTATATGGTCCATACTTTGATCCTGACAAGAAACTCCAGATGTCTGTATGTGGATTTTAATAGAATGTCCCTCCTTGTCCTCACAGGCTTGCATTTTCATGTATATGGGAGATGAACCATAAGGCTGAAATTCTGAAAACTAGATTTACAAAGAGTATTATTAATTCCAAGGTTAGTTACATAAATACTATTATACTTTTGAAAAAAAGCTGGAGACCTTTTTTATAAGAACAGTGATCAAAAGACTTGATAACAGTTCTACTTTTACTGAAATTTTAATGAGTTATATTTTATTAGAATTAGAAAATTATGCTTAAATCCTAAAAATAAAGAAAATATTTGATTCTGCCCTGTTGCTTTAAACCTTTAAAAATGCCTGTATTTTAATGTGTTGTACAGATCTGTCCTGTTTAGTCCATTATTCTTTGAGAATGACATGCATTTAGGTGTTTAGTATAAACCTTGTACTATTGTGAACAGCAGTTTCTTCAAAACAAAATGTTTTATTTTCAGCATTTAACTGTGTATCGTGACTTCTTTTTTTTTCTTTTCTTAACCTCTTCAAGGCTTCTCTTACCTATGCTGAAGCACAAATGAGAATTGATTCCACAGCTATGAATGATGATATTACTACCAGCCTACGTGGACTCAACAAATTAGCAAAAATTCTGAAGAAGAAAAGAATTGATAATGGGTAAACTGTGCAGGGTCCCTGTCACCTTTGTCCCCTGTTTGGTTTTTACTGGCTATTTTTTTTCTGTCAAACTGTATAATGCAGTCTTCTGTGTCCATTTTTTCTGGTGAAAATCTTTTGAAAGACAAATATTTTGCCATTTAAATTTACATTAAAATGCCTGTCTTCTTTTCCCCCAAAATATGTATTTGTGATGTTAACTTTTCCTTCACAAGATCAATCAGTGTGTATCTTTTATACTCATTGTTAAAATACAACCAGAAGAGTAGCATTTGAAATCTAGGAGCTGCTATTGATGTTTGTCAGCACTGTAACTTCTGCTAACTTGAACTTGAATTCCGCAATTGTAATTTTAATTTCTGCTTTTTTTTTTTTTTTTTTTGAATGTATGTTAATGTTAAATTACGGTTTCATGATAAACCCAAGATGTTGTGTACAGGCTTGCAACTCATCTGCTGCATCTGCTCTAGTTTAATTCCTTAATGCCACTTATTGTCTTCCAGAGCCTTGACTCTTTCCTCACCAGAAGTTCGTTTCCACATGGACAGTGAAACTCATGATCCTATTGATCTGCAGACTAAGGAGCTCAAGTATGCATTTTGCTTTCCTCAATCAGTTAATTTGGGGAAGGGATGGAATTAAAAATGTATTTAAATAACACCATCGAGTTAATAGTGTATGAAGTTCCAATAATAGTGCAAGACAGTCATAAAATTATAGAGTGATTTGGGCTGGAAGGGATATTTAAAGATTAGCTAGTGCTTCAACTAGATCAGGTTGCTCAGAGCCCCATCCAGCCTGTCCTTGAATGCTTCCAGTGATGGGGTATCCACAACTTCTCTGGGCAAGATGATCTGAGAAAAGAGGATTTGTTGGTATTTTACTGCACTACTTATGAAGCAAGTTTTAAACTGTTCATATATGAACTTAAGCCTTTACTTCTGATTTAGCAGAGCACTAGGGTCTGAACTCTCTACATCCCGTGGCTTCCCTGTGATGCTCTTCTGCTGGTATTAGCAAAGGAGAGAAAGTAGAACACAGATTTAGGGATTAGTGTAACCTTAAGAACAACAGAACAGCTACTGCATGTGTGCAGGGAGATACAGGCAGTCTGACTGAGGAGTTCTAGCAATCGAGCTGAAGATAGATACTTCCTCTTTAGTTTCTGTGCTAAATTCTACACTTAGTTATATGTTCTGTTACTATTTTATGGTGTGCAGATTGGTGCTTTCAAACTTAATATACACAATATTTGAACAGTACTCTTAGGAAGAAATCAAGACACTTATCTGTTGCCCTTCTGGGGCATTTTAAAGAGCATCTTTCTTTAATTTGTTATTTGAGAACATTTTCTTTTTTTCTTTTCTGACTCAGTGTTTGAAACTTCATAAATCTTATGGCTTTAGTTTTAAAAATATTTGCCTAATTGTATAAATGTTCCAAACCACTAGCTAACATTATATAATATTGTTAGGATGGTGGAATGTTTCTTCATTAGTCTCTCAAAGTAAATATATAACTCAGTGCTTTTCTGACAATGTAAAATATTTTATGTTGACAGAGAAACAAATTCCATGGTTGAGGAGTTCATGTTGCTTGCTAATGTCTCAGTGGCACAGAAAATTTACGATGAGTTCCCAGAGTTTGCCTTGCTGCGGAAACACCCTGCTCCTCCCCCGTCAAATTATGACATCCTTGTGAAGGCTGCAAAGTCCAAGGCAAGTTTTTATCATGATAATTAAGTGAATTAAGTATAAAAAGCTATGTGTTCTCTCTGGTTGGCCACTTACCCAAGAGTAAGGGATGGAAAGCAGTGTTTGGAAAGCTATACTTATTTCTGGTACTTGTAGCAAGATAATTGAAAGGAAGAATATTGTGATTTCTAAACCCTTTCTTAGGTAAAGAAAGGAAATCTGTCTTCACGTCTTTTGCATTGTAACTCTTGTGTGCTGTGGATGTGTCTCTTCTCCAGGCCACATGTGATTTTTGAGCCAGTTTGTGGCTTTGGATCATATACTTTATTGATATACTTAAAAATCGATCAGTCGCATCAAATAACACGTCTCTTTTAAAGTCAAAGTAAGAAAATGTGTTCGTATGTGTATAGTTTTCATACTCTCCTTAGAACAGCTGGAGGTTAATTTAGCCTGAAACAGGTCTGAGTTAATTAACACATCTGAACAAAAAAAAACATAATTTTACAATCTCAGTATCTTTTATTTGAGCTAAGCTTCTAACTTTCTAGACATTGTGATGTGGATTCCTGTTTCCTTTCCCTTCATCTCTTCCCACCACCTCCTTCAAGCCTCCCCTCCCTTTATTTTTTTTGCTGGGGGCAAGAGAGAAACTCACAAATTATATCAGTGTAAGATGAACAGATGAGCCCGACCCAGCCCATTTCATTTGCCACTGTTATAAAACCAGAATAATGATAATTTCATTTATATTTTGCAAAGCATTTTTAAAATACCATTTTGTTTGGAAAGCAAAATTCCTGTGCATAGACAAATGTTCTTTTAATAAACCAAAGTGGCTTTTCACTACCCTGACACAACTGTCACAGTTAGGTGTTAATATGCTATACCTTTGTGACACTTTTAAAATAAATATGCAATTATTTTATTGTAATACAGGTTTAATTTCATCTCTAGATCATACTTTGTTGTCAGTGGTGTACATGAAGGAAAAAACATTCAGCTGATCTGATGAAACTTACTTTGTGTGACTGGAAATTAAAAATGCATTATATATTTTCATGCTACCTGAATTTTTAGCAGGGAACACTGGCAATCAGGGAACAAATTGTCATACAGTGCTAGTTTTACAAATTAGTTTTCCAAGTGTAAGCCTTAATAATTTTGTGGAGGATGTACAAGGTTAATTACTGTTTACATCATGCTTGAATGAGAATCTGTGTGGCATATGTACTTTTTTTTTTTTTTTTAATATCCATTCTGATTTATTCTGTAATGGGATTGAAAAAATCAAACCAAAGGAAATAAACCTGGGAACATGAGCATAAAATGTTTCTTAGTTCTGAATGGATGTCTTTTCTGAATTCCTAGGCTACTGACTTAGGTTTTGAAGTTTTACATGGAGCACTAGCAATAATAAGGGAGTGCATGGGTGGATTTTTCCATGTTTTTTATAAACATGGCTGTTTATAGTCTGTTAATGTTTGCTAGTAATATCTGACCATCTTCATTTTTTCTTTCATCCTTCCAGAATTTGGAAATCAAGACAGATTCAGCAAAGGCTTTAGCTGAATCCTTAGACCAAGCTGAATCTCCAGCATTCCCCTATCTGAATACTCTGTTGCGAATTTTGACCACTCGCTGCATGATGCAGGCTGTTTATTTCTGCTCTGGAATGGATAGTGATTTTCATCACTATGGTTTAGCCTCACCTATTTATACCCACTTCACCTCACCTATTAGAAGGTACTTCTGCTTTGCAAAAGTTTTAGGGAACAAAAAGAAGTGATATATTTGTGAAGAAATTCTATTTGAAATTCTTGTATTGCCCATTTAAAATAAAATACTGTTTCTTGTTCAGCTTTAGATTTAAATTTAGATTTGAAACAGCAGTGGCTTTACATGGTGATCCATCTTCATGTAAGCTCCCAGGTTTGCTGCCTGTGACTCCAAGGTCTAATAAAATGTTTTTAAAAGTCTCATAAAAATACGAGAAATACATCCCTAATGTCTGTCTCTGGCACAGAAATGCACTTTGGGATCAGTTAGTGTTATATAAATCAACCAGGCAAAGTTTGGCTGGTTGTTTTACAGGTGGAAACTGTTTACATTTTGAGGTGATTGTATTTTACCTATGAAAACATTGCCAATTTGAAACTCACTGCTGTTGCATCATTGCATTTTTTTTTCTTTTAAGCAATTGTTGTCTTATTTTGCTCCTTAGAAATGTTTCAAGTGAAATCTCTTAGAGGTGGATGGAATTTTCTGTGCATTTGTGTGGATTTCCTAATAGTAAATTTTAATTGCTAACAATGTGCTAAGACGTTCCTGGCCAAAGTTCTCACAGAAGTTATGTACCAAGGAGTTCAAGTGTGATTTTGCTTTGCAGATCAATGGCTTTGAAATACCATTCTACACTAAATTTGTCTAGCTCATTGGAAAGGGAAGAGGGAGAGGCTTAAACTGCCATGGTGAAACGTCATTCTTTAGTTAAAAAGTAGAACTTTATTTCTTCTTTGTAAACATTCAACAATATAGTCTCTATTGGTAGAATATAGTAAAGAATTTGTCTTAGAAAACAGTACAGTTCATTCTGGCTCTGCACAGTGTATCTTAGGTCACTAAAGATTCAAGTCAATACAGGGAGTTTAAGCAGACTGTCGTTATGACAAAAACTTTGGTCTGTAAGATTCATAAAACCAAAATTATATTAGGAACTTTGGTTGTTTTTTTTCTTTCCCTTTGAAGTATGTTTTGATACGTTATTGATCTGTTAATCCCATCGTTGCAGGTATGCTGACATTATAGTCCATCGACTCCTAGCAGCAGCCATAGGAGCAGACGACACTTACCCAGAACTCACAGACAAACATAAACTGGCAGATATGTGCAAAAATCTCAATTACCGACACAAAATGGCTCAGTACGCGCAGCGGGCGTCTGTCGCCTTCCACACGCAGGTGAGCGGCTCAGGTGCCAGGAGCAGCTGCGGACAGTTCACCTTGCTTTTAAAGGCAGGGAGGGAACATTGGATTGTGCTTTGCTAGAGCAAAATCTGTAGGAATGATTGAAGGCTGCTGCTTTGAGGAAAAGCTTTTTGTGGTAGGTACTTTTTTTCTTTATTCATGTGTTTTACTTTTTTTACAGCTGTTCTTCAGAAACAAAGGAGTAGTGAATGAAGATGCGTATATATTATTTGTAAGAAAAAATGCAGTTGTGGTTCTGATTCCCAAGTATGGATTAGAAGGAACAGTCTTCTTTGAAGAGAGAGATCAACCAACGCCAAGACTGGATTACAACCATGAGGTACGTTTTATAAGGTTTGTTCTTAAATACCTTTGGTTTTTTATTTGGTATGTGAGCAGAATGACTGAGTCTATTCTAGTTGGATTTAGAAGGGTAAGAGGCTTTTCTAAATGCAAGTTTATTAATCTGTAGTTGTAGTGCCACTATGGTCTTTGTAAATCTAAATAAATGAGTTCTGACAGGAATTGGTTTCTGTACTACATAGTACTGATCTCTTAATTATCAGAGTAAATACCACAAAAATGTATATACCACATATTATGACACTCTGAACATGCAGGACAGTAATTTGTGTTCTTTTTTATTGACACATCACATTAATACTTTACACAAATGAATATTTTTGTAGGAAAAACATAAGATATTGTAAGCAGTGATTATTTATACAAAATTTGAACTTTCAGGTACCGTCACTTACTGTGGAAGACACAACTTTACATGTATTTGATAAAGTTAAAGTGAACATTATGTTAGATGATTCCAACATCCAACATCAGAAAATTCGGATGTTGTTGGTAGAACCAAAGGTAAGGCACAAGATTTGTCATTCATAGAATCATATTATCCTCTAGTAATCTTTAAAAATCAGCATATGGTAAAAATAAATTTTAACCCAGAATTAAAAAAAAAACAGTTTAGCAGCAGACTGTAGCAACTACTTCATATCTACTTTTAGTAAACCACAGGTCTGTTTTCACTGGCTGTTGAATAAAGGGCTCTAAATTAAATTTCCCTTCTGGGCCCATCAGGGACATTTCTAGTGATGGGAAAGATGATGATGATTTGCTGAAGTAATATCTTTAGAATTTCATGGTTCTGTAATTGAATCTCTCTTCTGAAAATCTGCCAAAACTCAGTAGGATCTGTTTGCTCCAGCAAATGACAGCGTAACTGACGGGTGGCTCAGAAGGAAACTCCCTGTAACTGCTGGCTGTAAATGGCAGTCCTGTCTAACAACTTCCAGAGCACAAAAACGATACCTTGACAATGTCATTATAAGAACTGTCTTTGGTCTTAGGACTTCCAGTTCTGGCTTCTTAGTGCATCTGGGACACTGGGGTCTTCACCTGGTCTCACACCTCAGGCCTGCTGAGTATTTTACCTGGCATGGCAAGACTCTGTCCTTTCATTAAGTTTTGTAAACAGCTGTTTGCAGTAATGGAGTGTCCGTAATCACCTTACAGGCACACAGTACTACTTTTTTTTTTCTGAGAAATCATTTGGTTCCAAACACGTAAATAATCTGATCTTTGAGCTGTTGTATTAGCTTGAGTTGAAGGCAGTCCTCGTGATATCAAGAAGTGGGAGCAGATCACAAATCTTGCAGTATAACTACACCTGGAGTCCCCGCTGCTGCTCCCCGCGCAGCTCTCGTCAGCGCTGCTCCTGT
>NW_008630135.1:0-21790 GCF_000691845.1 Merops nubicus | reverse complement strand
TCACTGCTCAGGAACATTCCTGCTCCAGTGACTCCGGTCCCTGTGTGAGACATTCTGTTCAATACAAATGGACACAAAGCAAAGCCAATGCAAGCGAGGCTTTTAGTATTATTATTATTATTTTTAGGTTTTTTCTTCCCCTCCTTTCTGCTTCTTGTACCAATTCCTGTGAAGGTCCTTGCTCTACAGTGAAATACTATAATTGTAGCTTATCCCTTGATACAGGAATGGCCACACTGGTTAATCCAAAATACTTTGTCATCCTAAACAGCAGTTAGTAGTCCTCCTTCCTGGTAAGGAATGAGTATAGGAGTGAGATGCACATAAAGTGATCCTTTGTGTCCATTCCAAGCTTCCAGCAATTTACAATTTAAGTAGTGCCTCACCCACACATACGGCTCTTTGGTTCAGTAGAGAGAGTCCTGCTCTGTAAATTTGCTTCATCACCTCTTTCCCCAGCTTACATTTCTGACTCCCACAGCATCTTTCATGCCTCCAATACCAAGGCCAGCTTTTAGCAGTGAGCTCAAACACACCAGCCATTGCTAGCTGACAATTTTATGCTTGTTTTTAGAAATCTTCGATGGACATTGTAGTCCTGGCACTGTTACCATTCCTCTTACCCAGTTTGCTCTAAACCTTCTTTCTTTTTTCGGATGATCTTAATTTTCTTGAGTGTTTCAGATACATGTTGTTGTTCATGCCTGCTTTAGGCTTTTATTATCACCAAGCTATCTGTTGATGGAGGAGTAGGGAAGAATTCTCTGCCTTGCACTTAGGGAATTTTTATTACTGTTCCTTGGTCTTTGGACTCACCTGTCTATTTTAACTTAATTTTGCACTCATTTCTTCTTCATTTGTACAAGATTTCTCTTCTTTAAGGATGTCTGTTGACTTGTAACACTGATCACTCTACTGACTTCTTTTCTCTTGAAACAGTATTGATTAAATGGCATATCCTTACTCCATGTCTTTCTTTGAATTTCATGTAACCTCTTAAGCAGGCCCTCAGGCAAGAGTTGCTTCTCCCCTTTTATGGGTTCTCTGAATTGTTTCTCCAAGAAGCAGGCCATTATGGCACCCAGAAACCTAGATTCTGTCTTGAGCCTTCTTGTGACATTCATTAATTGAAGTTAATTTGTTGTTACCCATTCTCACAGCTTCTGATACTCCTTGGCATGCCCTAGTTGACTAGCTGACCAAGCTGACCTTCAGCTTAGGGCAGTGGGTTTAATTCCTGCCTAGGTGTTTCTGTTACTCGAACACAATTCACTTCTACTGGTATATGCTGTTGTTGCCTTCACACAGTTTATAACCTGGTGTCATTTTGTGAGACATGGAACGGGCTGCCCAGGGAGGTGGTGGAGTCGTCACCCCTGAAGGTGTTCAAAGAACACGTGGGTGTGGTACTTCAGGACGTTTAGTGGTCACGGTAGTGTTGGGTGATGGTTGGACTTGATCTTGGAGGTCTTTTCCAACCTTAATTATTCTGTGATTAAACTTCTAGTGATCAGCTTCCTCGCATTGAGCTTCTGAAGCACCTGCTGCCATGTGTAATCGGATGTGGTGGTCTGCCCATAGACTCAGGTGTAGCAGAGCACGCACGTGTCCGGGCTTCGCCCAGTTGTTCTATGAATCTTACTCAAACGAGCTGCATTTCAGCATAGCCTGCTTCACTCTCCCCTACTGGAATGCCCCTCCTTTCCATATTCCCAAAGAAAGCATAGCACGCTCCTTAGTGACCTTCCCTTGAGGACAAGTCACTCTCTGTAAGCATACAGGCTTTTCTCTGTTCTCCTTCCTTGCTTTAGAAAAAGCCCATTTCCCATTTACTTCCAAGGTTTTTCCAGATTCTACCAAAGCTCAATGCCTTTTTGCAACGCAGTGTCCTGAGCCTGACAGGAGCAGGGCTTCAGACAACACCCAGCAGTGCTTTCTGTAAAAGCACAGTGAGAGGGGGTCTGCTGGGAGCCGTTCCCACCTCGCTCCTCGCCCGCTGCCCTGGCAGGCTCCTGGGGAGGTGGCTCCTGTCGCCTGCTGCGGAAGAGCTGCTTACTTGGGAGGGTGCTCCTGCTCCTCCCTCCTGCAGCTTCTCCTGAGCAGTCCACCTGGGAGTGTCCCATGGTGATGACCATGGTGATGACCATGGTGACCCTCTCTTAGCTGCCTACTAATAGACGTTTCTCATGTTGATATGGTGTTTGTAAAAGGCCCACACAAGTAAACTCAAGTTTTATCTGGAATAGTATAAGCTAAAATTGAACCAAAAATGTTCTGACTTCTCATTCTTCTCTTACTGTAGATACTAGGAAGTGACATGCCTGCAAATCTGTCTATGGAGATAAGCAGCAAGGATGAACCAGAGAAGAAGAAAAAGAAGCTACAAAAATAGCTGGATATAAAAGTTAATAGGGTGTTACACCTTAATTATTTGTGTTTACATTATTTTTTCCCTATGGGCAAAACATTAGCAACAGTTTTACTTTTAAAGACGTTTTAATCATTTGTAAAACTGGCCTTTTTAAAAAACCTTTTTATGAATATTTGTATGCAGGAAAAAAATAGTTTTAAAACCAGGTACATCTCAAGTTTTGTCCTGTGCATCAAAATAAATGCTTCTGCAAAATGAAGGAAGAGCTGTATATATTTTATGGGGTTTTTTTTCTTTAATAGCCTTAAAGGGCCATTCAGGAGTCTGACAAAGTCAGTTTCTTCAGTGTTGTAATTGTGCTGGTTACTGGTCTTCAGTGCCAACAGAGTTTACTCTTGAAAGGTAAATTCTACAAACCTACAATAACTTCTGGCAAAGTTCTCCCTCATGCCAGATGAGCTGCGTGCATATGTGCACACAATATGTAGGGGGAAGAGGAACCATGCTCTAACAAACAGCACTTTAGTCATCTGCTTAAGGCAATTTAAAATCATTGCTTAGCCAATGAACTCTGATGAACTGCCTTAAAAAAAAAAAACAAAACAAAGGCAACCAGCAGTTACATTCGTGTTACACAAAAATCCACAAGTGATGGCAAGTTTTATGGTGATAGTTCTAGCTTGTGCTGCCAGGATGCTGGCAAGTTAGAATGTTCAAAAAAAACCCATATATTTTGGTCTTGAACTGCATTGTTACAGTCAAGCTACATAAGTGTGCTCCTACACTCAGTGCTGAACTCCCACCACTGGGACTTCAAGGTGGTTGCTGTTGAGTTGTGCAAGTTCATTTCAGTGTAACTATCCTCCAGAGTGCCTGAGATTACTGTAGCTTTCACAGACCATCTCTGCATAGACCAATTCCTAGCTCTCAGACAAGAAACTGCCATGCCACATACTAGAGACGTTCCTTCAAAGAGTTCCAGCTCGTGAGCTTCCATACTGGTCGCTCCTCAGGAGTTCCCTCAGGTAATCGGGGCTGCGGCCCATCAATAGGCGGTTGTTACTTGGCCATATTTACTCAGCTCCCCGTGTGCTGCCACTGTAAAGGACTGGATCAGATTTGTGAAGTACATATTTATAAAACGCATCAAAATTAACATGTTTAACTGACTGCAGTAGAAGAAACCCACGCCCTATGAATGAGATGCTTGAACACTGTCCCCACTATTCTGTATATATTGGAAACTTTAACAATGAAATTTTGTTTCAAGAACTATGCCCAGAACACTGGACCTGTAACTGGAACTGAACTTTTAATTCAGTACCATGTATTATAGTAACCTGGTTTTTAACTGTCCTTGGGAGACCAGAGTTTGCTGAGCAGCTTGATTGATCTCCATCCTGTTGCCCAGGGCCCCCACCAAAACAATGGACACCTGTGTGTACCAGGCAGCACCCAAATGAAAGATGCTGCAAACTGCAGGGAGAAACAAGAACGGAATACAATCAGTCTAGGTACAAAAGGTGGCTCTTTACTCTGTTTCACTACTTAAATTTACAATTACACATATTAAAAGACACTGATGAATACTATTGAAACTCATTTGATGTAAACAATGACCGTTTTGTGCAACGTGTGCCAGCCCTCGTACAGCTGGAGAAACACAATGGGCAAATGATTTCCACAATAATTTGCACAAAAATTGTTTTCTACAAAACAGTTATACAAACAATAAAAAATGTGCACATTTTTATAAAATAAATAATTCCCATCTAATTTAAAACTATAAAACAGGACAGAAAATACAGACAATTTGGGAGGATCCTTAATGACATCTTGCATTCACCCATTTCTGAGGGTATAATTACGTACTTAACTGATTGCTTTTTTTATTTGTGAATACTTTAAAATCCTCTGATTGTTGAAGGGATCACTACAAACAATCAAAAAAAACCCCCAAAAAACCCAATTCTGAATTAAACATATCGTGCCAAACAGTTCAGAAACAGATCACAATTTGGACCACCCCACTTCTCATCTTCCCCCTTCCATTAACGTGACTCCTGTTTTTAGTAATGACACCTGCAGAAATAAATCCTTTGTACAGTCTGGAAACCTGAAATTCACCCTTTCAAGTGATTATTGTTAGAAGGAATTATCATGAGAAATAGAAGACACAAGGTCATAACTTTTAAAACTCATACAAGTTGTGTCTTGCTTTTGAGGTCCAAGCCTCACAACCTAAAGCTAAGAACATTTTGAAGACCCTAGTGAAGACATTAATTTTCTAGAAGTCAGTTTCTCTACTTCAACAAAATTCTTCCCCTAGAACTTATCACCTGATTGTATTTTCAGCTTTCAGTAAGGGCACTGCTTCAAGATCACGACACAGATAATTTAGGACATTAGGTTCAATTCGTGTTCATCCAATATGTTACAGAAATGCTGATTAAATTGCTACGGGAGTAAAAATAATGCATGCCAACATTAGCTTGTTACAAATCTAAAGTAATTTTTTAATTACTATTTTCGAAATGTGAGAATTAAAACCAAACAACACTTTACTGATGTCATAGAAGTCTCCCTTTTTCTTTATATTTTTCAGAAAGCTTTCACTGGAGAACTATTGATGAGAATACTTCAAGAACTGTCCTGTTCCTACAAAGCTTGCAGACAGGTCTAACGCATCACTTCTGAATGCTTTGCAACCCTGTTCACACCTCCCCCCTTTGTAGAGTTTTTTTACAGCTGTTGTTAGTTGTCTGACCAGCTGTTCCAGGCTCAGTGTGCCAACAGCTCCTCACCAGCCGTGGGCTGTTGCTTTGGTACAAGCTTCCCTGTGGGCTGTGGAACAGAACAGGAATCAGAATTTCCACCTAGGATCCTGGGACTGGATATCCCAGCTACAACAAGAGAGCAAGACAACTTCACTTGGAGCACACATGAGAAGGATGAGAGGAAATGGGCTTAAGTTGCACCAGCAGAGGTTTAGATGGCATGTCAGGAAGAATTTCTTTACTGAAGGAGTGGTGAGACATTGGAACAGGCTGCCCATGGAGGCAGTGGAGTCACCATCCCTGCAGGTGCCAAAAAACAAGTAGATGTGGCACTTCAGGACATGGTTTAGTTGTCATGGTAGTGTTGATGATCTGGAGGTCTTTTCCAGTCTTAATGATTCTGTGATAATGGGCTTTTCTTTCCAGTTAATCCAACACAGTTTACTTCAGAGCTCTACCAACACCAAGCCCTGAAATCTCAGTGCTTCACTGTTCTCTTCTCTCCCCTTAGCCACTAGGGCTAGGTTAGCATAGGGCTTTTTTTCTTCTCTCCCAGAAAGGGAAAAGGGAACCCACAAGATTCTTTCAAACACATGCAATCAAATTTAACCCAGTCTGGTTTGATTAGGGAAAGGGAGTTCTCATTCCATTACTTTAGTTCATCAATGCTTACATTACTGTTTCTTGCAATAAGTGGCATGCAAAAGTTCATTATATTTCTGAATTTCTACCTCAGTAGTTTGGTAATTTCTGTAAACAATGTAATAGCACTGGGAACTCAATGTAAGAGGGAAGAAGTTAAAGGGCAGTGGTTTACTTGAATAGAAGGAAGGCTGCACCATTCTCTTAGCTTCAATTTGTCTCAGTACATAACTTACTGCACCTTTTCACACTCCTTTGAAAGGGCACTGGAGCATCAACATGGACACAAGTGTTCTTGGGAGACACTGGTGGAGTTCAGGGATCCATTTCAAGATTAGTACTAATACAATTACTAAAGTGACAACACCGTAATTTTAAAGTAACCAATAGTACATTTTACTAAAATACATTATAAAGCTGACAGGTATGCAGTTTTCTGTCAAACCAAGGAAAACGCTGTTCAAAAAATTGCTAAAAAGGCTTCTTTTATACAGCTTATTTTATTACTAAGAGAATTAAACTTGGTTTGTTTTTTTTTTTTAAAAATTGCAGAAGATGTAATTTCCATAACTAGAGTGGAGTTCTCATGCAGCTGTTCACAATGAAAACTTAATTAAAAAAAGATTAGCCTGGTATTAAAATCAAAGCACCCCTTTTTAACAGTTTGCAGTCTAGTGTAAAACACACACATTCCAGGGACCCATTTCTGGAACACTAGTTTTACTCTTTCCTCGTGGAAGTCTGAGGTTCATCACTGTTACTTTGGACTGTTACAGACAAGACACTCGCCCCTCTCCTGCCTCCCCCCAGCCCTACTCTCACCACACCCCCAGCAGGTCATTTCTGTCCAGTGACTCCTCCTTGGTACCAGTGCTGGTACTCCTGAAGCCACACAACAAATCTAATTGGGGAAACACAACCCTTTTCTTTTTCTCTCCACCCAAAGAAAAATTTCCCTCATGCCTTTAGAAGCTGTCTTAAAATGTAGGTGGTTTTCCAGTTACATTGGCTCCTATGCAAGTTACCCAATATTTGCTCAGTCTGCCCAAAATATTCCTCTTGAAGCTGGAGTTACATAAACCTTCAAAATAAGGCTTCTCAGGGAACCTTCCCTAACCTCAGGAGGAGCCCAGTTCTGAAAAAAACACTGGTTTCTTTGTACCAAGTCTAGCTGCCTTAATTTTCTAAAGACTAGCTTAATGATACCAGTAATTTCTTAATAAGACCTGAAAAACCCCACATTATTTAAAAACTCCTTTAATATAGACCAGACAATTTATTACACTTGTGATTAAAAAAGCAAATTAGTATGTATAGTCCAGGTAACTGAGGTCATACATATAAAAATTTATTAGACAGCACAATTCAAGTTCTCCATCAGAAAACTACACCACTTTTGTGAAAACCCTAAACTTGATTTTTGTGTTTCCAGGTAGAAATCTTGCAAGTTGTATTTTGACCAAATACTGTACTATGCATTTTTCCTTTTTGGAAACAGGATTGCTTCTCTGGAGACTTTGCTCTCAGCAACTGATTGTCCTTATGGTTTAAAACGGAACAATCCTAGGTTAATAAGAAAAAAGTTAATTTTAAAACCATTTTCACAAAAACTTCCCAAAAGAAACAAGATGCAAACTTACTATCTGAGAATTTCAAGTTGCAATTAGTACCTTAGCCCCTTTTGAAACAAAAAGGGAGATGAAAGATGCTTTCTCCGCACAAATCTTTGATCACAGGATGGTAGGAGTTCAAAGGGACCTCTGGATATATCCAGTCCAACTCCCTGCCAAAGCAGGTTCCCCTAGAGCAGGGTGCACAGGAACGGGTCCAGGCATGTTTTGAATTTCTCCAGAGAAGGAAGCTCCACAACATCTCTGGGCAGCCTGTCCCAGTGCTCCCTCGCCCTTAGAGTACAGAAGTTTTCCTGATGTTCAGATGGAACTTCCTGTGTTGCAGGAATCTATCCATCTACAGACTTCTTGTAAGGGCATGGTTATCCTAAACTTAAATGAGCAGAGTTCAAAACTTTCTGTCAGTGGTCTGTAAGACACCGTAATCTGCTCTTTTTCTTGGCAGAGAAGTGGCTATTTAGCATGTTAGACACAGAAGTGAAGTCAGGGCTGAATTTGGCTTACTGGAGGTTTTTATAGCCTGGTGCTACTGGCCAGCACTGTCTCCCTTTCCAGGGCTCTAAGTGACAGTAAGCAGTAGAGCATAAGTGACCAAGTTTCTAAGACCATAAGACTAAATTTACATTACTAAGTGAGAGGAGATAATCTTTACTCTCTCCTCCAAAGAAACTAGCTTTGCTTGCTATTCTCTGGAAGAAGTAAAACTCCTTCCCATCAATGACAAGATTGGGATTCTTTCTAGGCATGTGTTGTCTTCTGGAATTTGTTTTGTATGGAACGTAGGTCTAAAGGGCTTCTAACTGTAAGGCTGTACCCAAGCAGGAAGCTCCCCACCAAGGCAGCCTTCCAGGTAGGTTTTAGGAAACTTGAGGGTAGTTTATGAAAAAAAGTAGAAGACAATTTTTCCCCCAAACATGTGCTACTCCACAGGCACTCATTTTAAAAAGTTAGCAATAAAAAAGCAGCAAGAACAACAGAAACAAAAATAAGAAACAGACTACAATACACCAGAAGCCATGAGAAGCCTCACAACTACCTGTCATGCACATGCCTCAGCTTCCTCTGAAACTACCTCTGCCCTTGTCACAGAACAACCACATTCGTTTTATGCCACCTTCTAGTGTTTGTCCTGCAGTTTTCCCCCGTTTTCAACCTAATACTTGAAATGCTCCTACATTAACATACTATTATCACCTGACAGCCTCTCCCTCAGGCTCCCTGAAAGTGAACAAAATAGGGAGCGGATGCTTTAGATGGGAAGCCTGTCACTTTTGGTTTTAGAATTTAATGCCTACCTTTGTTCTAAGCAGCTGAGACTTATTCTGAAACACATTCGTGTTCACATCATTTTCTCTGCAACTGTTTTCAGCCCCTGCAGTATCCATAATGCTGCTTCCACAAGTCTGTGTATTGTATCCACTGTCCACCTGAAATGAAGAACCAGGACTTCAAAAAATGTACTGCAAGTTAGCACCAAGACAGCCAGCAGATTCTCATACTTGGTATGACTTCCATGGGATTAACAGAATTTAAACAAACCAACCACCATCAGTTAATAACAAAAGCCAATTGTAAATGGCTCTGTCACAATCAGTTTGGACTAAGATGATTTTTGTGCTGCAGTAATACATTTGTAACTGCTATGCTCACTCCACTGAGAGAGTAAAAAGGAGATGGGGGAAGAAATAAGTCACAATATGACCCGTGTGCCACACCCAATTGCTTCCAGAACAATATATATTTAAAAGTTAGTATGTCGAGCTCAGTGTTAGAAAGAAGCTGAACAAGATTACCTGATTTTTTGTTACCTGAATACTGCTGTTGTCACAAGGAATTGCACTGCTTTCTGCAAGAGGAGACATGCACATGCGGGAGTTCTCAATGCTGAAAGTGATCCCTGTCATGAAGCTGGTCATTGGCGCGTTGCTGTTGCCAATCGTTTCCTTTATCCACGTGTTCTCCTCGGGCACTTCGGCTGCATCAGCCATATCCACAGTATTACTTTCCTTCAAGCCTTCTATATCCTGGAACGCCGACAGCCTCGGATGACAAACTTCGGAGCGATCTGGTGCAATCGAGACAGTTGTTACCACGAGATGCGTCCCATGAGCAAACGTGTCACCGTCTGCCTGACGCAAGCTTATTCCATTGTCCACTTCTGGGAACCGGGCCTCTGCTGGGGAGGCGTTCTTGTCTTCCTCACCCTCGCTGTGACTCTCAACGGCAATTGGTATTCTAATGACAGAGGTCTGATACTGGGCAGTTCCTCTACATGCTCCAAGCCTCATAGGAGAGCAATTCTTAATTGGAGAACAGCCATCTATATAAGGACTTCTCATACTTGGGGGTGTCATTCTATTTGAGGAAGGAATATCTGGAGAACGAAATGTAAATTTTCTTTGGTCTGTAAAAACAACAAAGTTATTCTGTCAGACATCAGGTGGAGTTAAAGTCATCATCCTCAAAGCCCTACAGTTTTTGGAATAATTACAGCCAGCTACATGGGTTTTCACTGACCGCTGTCTCTCAGCTCCAAGGCCTTTGTAAAAAAAAAAAAAAAAAAAAAACAAAAACAACCAAAACTGACCAACCAACAGCCAAAAACCAAATCACCAGCACACTTGAACTGTAATGGTAAAGGCAAGCCTTTATCCCACTTTTACCAACACCTTTGTTTCCTATGACATGGTTTCCTGCATGGGAGGCCTTGCACTTTCAGATGTCAATACCACAGTGTTCAAAGGGCGGTGTGTCAAGTTGGGTTCTGAGGCTTTTTTCCTAAACAAATATCAATGCACATATTCTATGGCATTGAAAAAATTTGGGGCAGCAATAAGGTTTTCAAGGAAAACAAACAAATGAGAAAACACCTGTACAATCTCCACACGGAAGGTTACACATGGAAGCCCTGTGGAAATACCACAAGCCTCATCAGAGCAAAATCATGTATGAACATGGCATTAAGTCTTACCAGGTAATGCACAAAACATGAAATACTGACATTATCTAGAGCAAGAAGGACACAAAATGTTCTTAATTTCTTCAATAGTCAGTTTCATTTCAATAATCTTCCTGATCACTTCACTTTTCAAATCATGTTAAGAGTTCTTTGTCCAATTAAAATGCCTCAGGTTGGGCCAAATCAGAATTGTGACCTGATTTTGTTCAGGCATATGGCTTTAAACCATCTCCACAAACTAGACTGATCCTTTGTTTGTTTTGTGTTTTTTTTTTTCCCTTCCTTTTTTTTTTTGCCTCCTTTGTTCCTATTAGGTTATCAATTCATCCCCCTAAAATATTTTCCCTAGTTGATTTTTTTTTTGCAAGCAGGTACACGTCACTGTTTCACATAATTATGATATTTCACTGCTAAACAGTAATGGCTCATGCAGGAGGAGACTGCTGGTCTGCCTTGCACACTAACTTGTCTCCAAACAGAAAAAAGTTCCAATAAGAATGCAGCAGGTTTTATAATAGAAATATCTAAGTCTAGAGAGAAGAATACATATATAAAATTAAACCATACCTGACAGTGGTGTCTTCCTTATGTGAAAAGCAACTGGTGAAAAAGCAGAACCATTATGTGCAGGAGACCCCTCTGGGAACGGGGGACTGGTGATACTTCCCAGACTATAAGCCCTTGTTCCTCCCTGAATAGGACTTGATGAAAACTGACCCTTCAGTAAAAAAAAAAAGTCAAAGTTTACATTGTGAAAATGTATGAATATAAAAAAGTTTAATAGGGCAGAGCTGAGGAAAACTAATCCTGTACAATGAGAACCTCTATCATTAGTTTAAATACTCCAGCTGGAACTCTTCACCTGGGCTTTGTGCCTCCACACAGGAAAAGAGCAATGGGCTCCAACTCACATAATGCCAACTGAGACTGCAATAGCCATATTTAAGAAGCCTAAACAGAGTGTTAATGCTACCTCTGCATATAGTCAAGTATTTAATCACCAATGCAGATGAATGCCAGTCACTATTTATATCTTAACAGAATCCATATTATGTATTTGACTCAGCAGCAGCCAAAATGCTTCTCCTTATGAAAAGTGTTTGTGATCTTGCTTGAGCATGATGCAAAAAGAAGTAACATCTAGTAGCATAATTAAGTTTTAGGAATTCTTTACTAGTTTACCATAGTCAAAAATTTTTTTAAACCATACTCTTGCTGAAGTAGCTTTTTTCCATGCACTTCAGCCACCAAACAGATGAAACCCTACCACCTAAAGCAGTTTAGCTGTGCTATGTCCACTGGGGAATAAGATTCATCTCACTGAATTTGGAAAACAGACATTATGGTCTGTGTTTAATTAACGTCTATTAACCTGAAATCTCTGGCCAATGGAAAACAAAAAACACAATCCACACCTCAATTCTTCCACCATGAGTTTATGAGCTATAAGGGGAATAATTATATCACCTATTCCTATCAACTGGTATTTTAGACAGCAGTTCATGGATATAAATAGGTCTTTTTTTGTACACACATTTTAGGAAAAAAAAAAATGGTTTCCTCATGCTTTCAGCAGGTCTTGTGTAAGTATCAATTTCTACTTCCTATTCAGAACACAAAATTAAAGCCTTATTCCTCCTATACAGCAGAACAGCTGCACAACATAATAATTTAAGTCAGTCATATAGTCTTTCAAGCCTTTTTTTTGTTCACATTTATTTTCTTTGAATTTGGAACTTGGGAAAAAAAAAAAAAACTCACTCATCACCCTTTGGTTTAACACCTACTCTCACAAAGCAGTTGTAGCCTTTTAAGAACATAGTTGTTCCTCTTGAGAAGTCTGAACTCTGTCAGAACACAGAATCAGCACAGCCTGCTCTGAGAACTACTCTTGTGGCAGGTGAAGCCCCATCCCATCCAGCCCCCCGAAACCGGCTACTTACAGAACTAGATGCTTCCAGAGGGCTCCTGCAGCGCACTGGGGAGATATCTATGGAACAGAGCACCCCCAGGGGCTGACTCCCATGTGGACTATGCAGAGAAGGGGACAAGCACTCGGACACACTTCCGTTTTCTTCTAAAAACAGCTTTCTTCTGAGTGATGAAGAGCTCAGATTTTCCTGAGACTGATCTGCAAATTCATCAGGTCTAAAATATTCACCTAAAAACGTGAGGGAGAAGCAGCTTTCAGTAAGAATGCAAAATAAATTATCTTCCACTACGGAGACATCTATCTGAATTGTTAATCAATTGCCAATTGCTCCTCATATCCCTTCTCTCTCAACTACACATCTACAACTCAAATCATGTCATTTAAATCAGATGTCTCATTCAACACAAAATAACTATTTAGAACATATACTTAAAACCTTCATTTATACATTAGATTTTAAATATTACACAAGACTCAAAACCCCAATACAAAAATCATTTCCTATTTAGACATTCATAATTAAATTTAGATATTAAACAACATACCTAGAATTTTCTGTAAATTAAAATCCACTGGCAAGGACAGCACTGTCTGACAAGCAGCTGCAATCAAAAAAAACCAACAAAATTAACTTGCAGTGACCATTGACTAAAACTGTAGAAACAAAAACTCGCTTTCAAATTGCATTGCAACTGACCTATGTAAGTTACAGCTTCAATAAGGAGAAGTGTTAATTAAAGCTAGGATTCTGAATTAACACCACTATAGGCAGCACACTCACGCCTAGAGATAAAAAAAAAAAAAAAAAAACAAGACATAAAAGTCTTTAGAGAGGCATTCCTAACTGAGGAGAGCAGCCTCTGAAGAAAGGGAGAACTCAAAAAGGAAATGGGAGAAAGAGCATAAAATACCCCGGGGAAAACCACCTATTCATCTAAAATTAAAGCGTTTAAAGATGTTTTAAGATTTCTGCTCTTCATTTGGCAGAAAAAACAATCAAGAGTCTTTTACCCCAAATTATCTAATAGACTGAAGGTATCTTGATACTGTCATTTATCCATAAACCTGAGGCTTATATTCACTTTCTAGTCAGAAAAAGTGAACACATTCAGTTGGAAAAAATGCACTCTACATTCTAGAGAGAACTTCAGGTTTTACTTTGGAAAAAAATGTGAAACAGTATAATGGCATTAAATTACTATGAGAAATGGATATTAAAATTAATAGTACAATACAGTTCAAGAGAAATTATTTCTACAGGAATATTAACCAAAAAAAATCATTCATTTTTCAAATTAAATTGCTATTAAAAAAATGGTTTATTTTGCTTCAGAGAAAACCTTTAATTTCAGACATTGCCTTTTACCCACCATTGCTTTTCCCAGGCTGCAAAGTTAGCTGTCTTCCAATTGGAGAAATATTATTTAGATCTATGGCTGTAAAACAGATAAGAACTTAAATTTAAGCATGCATTGCATATATAGAGAGTTTTAAAACCTAGTAGCAGTAAGTTAGAATATTTAATACAACAAAATTTTTCCATCAAAGTTTGGAAGAGATTAGAAAGGATACCTGAAGAAAGTTTACTATTATAGCTGATGAAGAGAATTTTGTCACCTTTCTATCCAATAAAAAAAGCTTAGTGAAGTAGCAACAACTTTGCCAAAATCTGTCTCTGCAGCCTCCTCTACTTTAGAGATTTAAAACCAACTTGGTTTATGCTTAGCCAAACAGGCTGTGTTCAAGCAAAACACATTTTCCAGAAAACCATGCAGTCTGGATGTGAAGATGAAGACTCCACCACTCCACCCTTTCCATACAGCTCAGGCACACATCAGGCTGTTTTCATTCACCACTCACTTTCCCAGGTCTAGGATTGTGGCTTATGTTCTCTGCCCCAGAAGTGACAATGTTACAACTGACAATTAAAAATACACTCTGCACAAGCTGCATCTCCTCCATAACAAGCTGAGCAGTTTGGCCTTTTCCATATCTTGCAGAAATCCCCAAACGCATTTAAGAATTCCCTACCAAACAATACTGAATGTAAATACTTTATAGCTGACATTTGTCCAGCTTGTAATCCATTTACTATGTATTCTGTTTGGCATATATAAACTTTAATAACGATTAAAAAGAATATCTAACAAAGGCATAAACAAAAACTCAGAAAACCCTACACGCAGTGGCAGCGAGCTAGCAGGACACTAAGAGGACAACAGGAATTTGCACAGCAAGCAAGGGTAGAAAAATAGGGAATTCTGTTTCCCATCTGGTTGTACTTGCAGGCAAGCTGCCAGTGAATGAGATGAGCAGAGCCAAGTAGAAGACTTTGCTATTACCAGTATTGAGGCAGCAAAGTTGTGTGTGTAAATTAAACTGGTTGAAGACAGGTTATGAAAAGAAAAAAATTAAGCGCAGGAACCAAAAAGAACAAAACAGAAAAATTATGTAAAGATTCTGGATTAATAAAGGATTTTTAAACAAAGAAAACAGTTGGAGATAAAGGCTAACAATCTATCAGTGGTGTGACCTTTTATCATTGGTTCTTAAAATTCAAATTGTGATTGAAAAAATTATGCTTACTCGTTTCTCCAAAAGCTAGATAACTTTAGGTGGACACACAAAAGCAACTTACATTTTGCTGAATTAAACTGAGAAACTTGCTTGCCTTCATGTTCAGTCCAAGGAGAAGGAACTATGAGTCTTTTCGTGAAAAACTAGAGTAGAATAAAACCAAATCATCTCAGCACTTTTAAAAATTGCAGATTCTCAACTTAAATTTATATTATCACCCTAAATAAGAAAAAAATAACTCATACCTTTTGCTACTTACAGATCTACATTTTAAGAATTTTAACTCTTGCTTCCCTAAAACCTATGAAGACAGTTATCCCTTATACACAAAAGATATTTCATTATTTCAAGTCCAGAGAGGCTAAAGGAAAAACATGAAGACCCTCATGTTCTTTGACACATACCACCTCAGATCTCTCAAGTCTGAAGAGTGGAAATCACAGAAAAATTTTGTTTAACACTAATTACTTTTTTAAAAATGTGAATTCTCCCTACCACACTTATTGCAAAATAGACTAACAAAATTCTTTCCAAATTTTCCATTTGATAAATTGCTGTATTTTGACAAATGAGCTATTTTGCAGAAGTGCTGAATAGATGCTGAAGTAACAGCGGAAGTGGACAGCGAAGGCTTTTTGGCATACTGTGTTTGGCTTGACTGGTTATCAGTGGAACACCTATGACTACTGGGACCTCAGGCTTTTGCTTTGAACCAGAACCTGGACCCGCTGTCACAGCTGCACTCCAGAACACCCTAATGCTGAGGAGATGAACACTGTTACATAGCTTCAAGAAATACACGGCAAATCCTGTTCTCACAATAAAGGCAAGACTCGGAGCAAATAAAAAAACAGCTGGAAACACCCAACTATTAAAGGCATAACTTTCATCAGAAACATGGTTTCAAGATGTCCAGATGCATAATCCAATAGCTTATGCCTCACAAAGAAGAAATATCCTTCTTAATGCAGATTTAAAACAAGAGTATCTTAGCTGCAGGTCAACTACGCAGCACCTTTCTGGAATCACAAAACATTGTTTATAGAGAGAAACTGATAACAGCATGATACTATATAAAAAGGTCAATAATACTAAGGAAGACCTGCCCATCACAGTGCTCCTTTACTTCATTTTTTAAAATTGAAATAACACTGAATATTTCTATAGTGAAGATTCTAATTTTTTTTTTTATGTTACTTTTTCTTGTCTGCCAGACAAGAAAAAAACACAGTGAAAAAAGAATTGAAAGAATTGCAAACTACCAGAAAAAAAGTCTTGTCTCTAACTAAGCAGACTTTGGAAGAAACAAACAAAAAAAAATCACCAAGGTTCTGCTATCATTTTTAAAAATTGAATAAAAGAAACTAAGCTACCTAACATTAACAGTTGCTGTAAAACCAAAAATAATCATTATTTTTAACCTTCTATTAAGTATTTATAAGAGCTATGTTACAGATACATTCCCACTAGTCAAGCAACATGAAAGAAAAAATCTACTGGTTTGACCTACAGGTGTGTGAAAGAAGATGGTAAGATCACATGGATTCCAAGCACAACTGCAAGGGATGAGGACACAAAATTACTTTCTTACTGACCAGTAAAATATAACAGGTTTCTGGGTTTTGAAATCCTATAATAGACCTTTTTTTGTAGGTATGTAGCTAGAAAAAAAAATCAATACTTAATAGCATAGCAAGTTTTATTACCTCTTCAATGGCTTTTTGTCTTCTGTCTTCTGTCTCCTTATCAATTCTAAGGAACAAACGAAAAAACTCAGTTATCAAAACCATCACATAACTTGAAAAGTACAACCATGTACTTTTACAGATGCTTAAGAGAAACTATAAATTGCACTAAAGCCTAAATCTTATGTTTTTATTGTTATGTGCAATAATCTCATGCTGTAAATTCAGAAACAGAAATGCAGTTACATTAGTTATTTTGAAGAAGGTCCGTACCATTTATAGGTACCTTGGCAAATCATCTATTTACTCCTTATATCAGCTAGCATTTTTATAAGGACAAACAGTCATAACTAATCTTCCAAAACAATCCATTTAGTTACTTGTCATACCAATAGATTTTAAAGTTACCATGAGATTAGGCTTAGAAAGAACCTCAGTACAAAAATCAAGCAGAATAAAAGAAAGTGAGCTGTAAGGAACAAAAAGGCAAGATAAGATACTGGTAGAATATTTGTATACTCAAATGCCTGACACAGCACCCTTCCCCAGCACAGAATTCCCCCTTTCAAACAGCCAGCATGCCATATTTCCTTCAGCTCAGGACATAACACTGTATTTCAGCTTGAATCAATAAACACATTCTTTTACATAGCTTTTAACCTAATTTAAAAAAAAAAAAAATGTAGGTACTTCAGCCATCTTCAAAAGCTGTGTGAGATTCATTTACTCTTCCTTTAGCAGTCACCTTCAAGTCTCACTTTCAATTAATACTATGTAATTTATAATGTTCAAAAAAAATTCACAATGCATATTCATCATTATAGCTGAATAACACAATAGTTTCAAAGAATATACCTGAATTACCCTTGGATAATTTTAGAAATCAGTCAGATAATAGACATAATTAGCTACACAAACACATGTAGATGCACCCAATACATACATAAGCTTTCCCTCACAGCCCTCCTCCTTGGTTGCTAATCAGACTTTAAACAGATCTGCAATACTTGGACATAACATCTTCAGTTGTATCTGCCTAGGTGATCACAAGTAATACACATCTTTCCAAGCCACATTCCAAAGGACCAATAAAGGAACTGGGAAAACAGCTCCCACTAAAAGTGCTTAGCACAGAAGAGGCTGCTTTTAACTCCCAGGAAATAAAATTAAAACATCATACGTGTTTAACAAGAATAAAAACAAGCCAGCCCCCTATGTAACTTCAAGCAATAGAGCACTTGCAACACAGTGACACAGTATGCCAGATGAAGTGCAGATTTCTTTTTAAAATTCTTATCATATAATAGCATAGCAGTCAATTTAGAAACATTCTATTTCTGCCAGTAGACATAAAAAAGGAAGAGGAAAGTTTTTGGACAAGACTGTGTCACTGTGTCTGTTCAGTTACTGACAGACTTTTTCACTAACACAGCCTACCAGGAGGAAGTTCTCCTCATCACAAAAATCAAGCAATAAATGTTTAGACTATACAAAATGCCCAGGAGCTTTTACACTGTGCTGCAACCTAAACTGTTTTCACTGCATAAAGGAGAATTAATAGTTCTAAATATTTATGCACGAACGTTTTTTATGCTTGTGGTTCTTTACAACTGACAGAGGAAAATTACTTTTGTTAACAAGCATTACAAAAATGGAGTATATCGTCTGTGTAACATTATGCATGGGCTTCAAAAACTAAATTCTTTTCTCAGGAATTTTTGATGTCACGAGCTGTATTTATGACACTCCAGCTTCTGTAAAGCAGTATTTATGGAATGTAAATTAAAATCAGTACCCATACAAAAACCTTACACACATGCACACATATATATGCATTTAAGTACATACAGTTTGCAACCACCAGTAATAACCACCTAAGTCTATACTACACTGAAATGTGAGCTTGGACATAGCAAATATACACATGACAAATTAGGCTCTTTATAGTCATATCAAATGATTAAAACACCAAAATATCAGTGGGTATGAAACAGTGTGTCCTAATAGGCTTCCAGAAACAAGGTAATCAGCTCCCTAAAAACATAAGGCTCAAGGCTTTAGAAAATATAGAAAGCATTTGAGTCTGAAATCTGTTGGCTACTACAGGAAGTCCAGGAAACAAACAGATGTTAAGAAAAATATTGCCAACATTAAGACCTGGTGATTCACAGATACTATTGAGAACAGTTACACACCTTCTACATCTCTACTACAGCAAGAAAATCCTATTTCTTACATCTCTTCCTGTTCAAACAGAGATGTAGGTTCAGTCAGAACTAAGAACAATAGGTCTAATTCACAACATTTTTTAGAATAAGAGTGGTGAAACACCGAAACTGTTTGCTCAGAGAGGTGGTAGAAGCCCCACCCCTGGAAACATTCAAGATTAGGCTGGAGTGGGCTCTGAGCAACCTGCTCTAGTTGAAAATGTTGCTCCTTACTGCAGGGGGATTGGACTAGATGAGCTTTAAAAGTCTCTTCCAACCCAAACTATTGTGATTCTATGAATACTCGGAGGGCTGTTTAAGGTAAGAGACTTCTACCTTTATTTCTTTTCACTAACAGGCCTCAAAAGTCCTATAGACATGAACACGATGGAGAAGCGTTTTACTATTTATTGTTCTAGTGGTGCTTCATGCCATAAGGTGCAATTCTTTGTGCAAGTTCTTATCAGAGACATGTAGAAGGGTGTCTACAGGACTCACCATTGTGGCTTTCCCTTGACTGCCTTCACTCGACATGCTGTTCTGCACCTTTAATGGTTAAGACAAGCCCTCAAGGTGAGCTGTGAATACCAAGCCTGTTTCACTTACTCATTTCTTTTCCCCACGGAAGTTATTTTCAGAGAAAGGAAAAAGTCAAGAACAAGATCCTCGAATGATTTCAGGTAACTAGCCAACTCCTTCTCCTCAAGGATGGCAAACTTGTCTTTCCTCCTTCATAATAAGTCAAACCTATACCTTTCAAAAAGGGTACTGGCTTACCTAGCTGGCTTTCCCAGATTTACCCTTCTGCAAGAGTCCCAGAAACCAAAGAAGCCGACACTTCATAGGTCTCAGTATGGAACACTCTGAGCAGAAAAACTGTATCGTGACAAGGTGCAGGAGAGGTAGCTTGGTAACAATCACTGGCAAGACTTTTTTTTCCTCCCCTTGACTGCCTTTATCTGGCTGTCTTCCAAACTGCAGTCAGAGTGGATCAGCAGTTCTTACCATTAAAAAAAGCACGACAAACGCAGCCTCATCTAACCATTATATCCATGCCAGGGACACACAAAAATCTATGTTAAAAGATTTGAATAAAAAGTCTTCAATGCCGCGTTGAAACGTCAGTAAAGCAAAAGAACAGCATCCCAGTATCCAAGTTAGCTGTACAAAAACAGATGGGAGGTTACCTAGCATGACTCAAATGCATCGCTTGGCGTCGAACATCTTCTGAGTCAATTTCCACAGGATTTATTAGAGCAAGCTGTTCAATAGACCATCTAAATTTTCCTGGTGTCTAAAAAAAGAAATGGACATCTTAATGCTTGCTAGTCTAGAAAGATAAAAATATAACCACAGGACAAGTCTCAATGGAACAATGCAATCGTAGCTTACATATAGCTCCTGTCAAAGACAGTAGGAAAGTTTCTGTTCAAGTGATCTACTTTCAAAATGAGTAAGTCAATCAGGCTTCTTTATCCTGCTAGTGGTACTGCAGTGATTTACAGGATAATAGTAAGTGAAAGATTTTAGCCAATGCTTACAAACTAACGGGTCAATTTCTTCTCAATTTCTGAGGACAGATCTAGTAAAAACACAACACTTGGGATAGAATTTAGTTTTTACGGTTCCATGAAAATCCAGTGTCCCTATCTAACCCAAGTTATCCAGATAACAGAGCAGCCTTCCTTTCACCTCCCATTTCAAAGCCTGAGTTGCAACCCCATACACATCTCCGGTTTCCCTCCCAACGCCATGCATAGCTCACAACAAAACCCAATTCAGATGTAAAGCAGCTTCACCCCTTCAACAACTACAAAATACTTTTCAAACATCTGTTCGAACAACCCCTTGCCAAACTAGTCTTTTTAGCTTCACTAACAAAGCATCATCTCTGCCTATCAGGTAATTCCAACTACAAAGCAGAATTAAATTTGCAAGTAAAAAATGTTATACATACACGAAACTATTAACTTAATTCTGTGAATGTATAAACAACTCATGCCAGAAGTACAATTCAATTTTACTTTCATGCAGGTAGCGACTGGGTTTTCTCTACTTTAAGTGGGACAAGAACACCACATCCAACAACTGTCTTTTATCTGCTTTCAACTGATTTTGGCACTTAGTGGGTGTATGCTCATCTACTGATACACCTAATATCTAAAGAAAAAAAAAAAAAAAAAATCAGGAAAGCATAAAGACTAAGTGACAATGTTAGTACTAAAATCACCATACTCCTGTAATCAGACCCACCAAACGCCAACAAAATTATTTGGTTTAGTATACATAAAGTAAACTTAATATTTAAATGCATTTCAAAATATTAGTACTACATCTGTATAGTTACACAACTGAAAAATAGATCTTACAGATGAGGGTTTTGTTGATTTAAAGACCGAAGGACTAGAGACAATCAGCTCCTGAAGAGTATAATAATCACTGGGACTTTCAAAGGGATTCAGGACTGTGACTCCCGGAGTTTCTGGTGTTATCTGCATCTTAGCTTCTTTGATATCACCCATAACACTACACTATACCTGAAAGAGAAGAAAATGAAAGGGGAAAAAAAAAATTAAAATAAGTTTTACTTCATAGGATTATCCTGAAGGTTTTAGGAAGATTTTTTTCAGTCATTTTTAAGGAGCCAGAAACATTTAAAAGGCTAGCAAAAACCGAAATCAGTTTTAACTTGGACCTACTGACGTGAAGAGCTGATAAACAAGGCTGATACAACTACAGCTAAAAATAAGCAGAACCTAGGAAACGCGACAAGAAAGCTGACCGAAAGAGATTTTAAATTTTTTTTACAAAGGATCAAAATCACAGACAAACAGAACACCAAAGAAAAACCACTAGAAGAAACAAAACAGCGATGAAAACACGTGCATTCCTTGAGGGCAGCACAGATGCCAAACGCTGGCACTCAAGGGCTTCAGGAATCAAGAGGTGTTACTGGAAGGCGGGTGGCACAAGGGCGATCCCCCCGGGCACCCCCCCAGGCCGGCGCT
>NW_008630134.1:0-3636 GCF_000691845.1 Merops nubicus | reverse complement strand
GGAACGGGGTGAAGCGTATCCCAGCATCCCGGCACGGCCAGGGCTGGAAAGAACTTCTGGAAATCATCCCATCCAATCCCCCAGCCCAGAGGTCGTTGCCTCTTTCAGAGCTTTTGTGAGAAAAGTGATTTGATAACTTTTTAAGGTACTGGCCAGCTTACGTAGTAACATCTAAGTGGAGATGGCCCCACAAAGCCTTCATGCCACTTCCCTCACACACAGCTCTGCTCTGGCACCCCTGGGTGCAGGCACAGCCCAGGTCAGGGATACCACAGCCCCATCTCCAGTCCCCACTGATGCTGGGCCTGTGTCCAGCCTCAACAGACAGATTTACCCAAAACTTTCAGGAAAGAATTCAAGATCCAATCCTCGTCTCGCTGTAAACTCATTACAGTAATTTGTAACTTCTCCAAAGTCACAACACTTCCACACAAACAGATGAGAAGCAGCCACACCTCTAGTGCAGCTGTGACCAACAGTTTGTGTGCTCTAGCTGCTGTTGACTCTAGCCATGGTGACAACTGGTGTAATTTAGGTGGTGTTTCACTGTCTCACTTTGCCAAATATACAACAATTACTGGGATCCAACAACAAGAAGTCAGTTTTGTTAGCAAGTAGAAAAAAGTACAGTGGTTTAGGTTGGAATAGAATGTAAAGATAATCTATTTCCAACCCCACTGCCATGGGAGGGACAATTACTACTGGACCAGGCTGCTCAAAGCCCCATCCAAGCTGGCCTTAGAATCATAGAATCCTTGAGGTTGGAAAAGACCTCTATGACCAAGTCCAACCATCACCCAACACTACTATGACCTGAAGTACTACAACCACATGTTTTTTGAACACCTGCAGGGATGGGGACTGCAGCCCCTCCAAAGTCTCACCAGTAAAGAAATTCTTCCAAACATCAAACATAAAGTTCCCCTGGTGCAACGTCAGCCACTCACCCCAATCCTGGAGCATTGCCTGGGGTTGTTGTGACCCAAGTGCAGGACCCACCACTTGGCCTTGTTAAACCTCATCCAGATCATGCCCCTGGACTCAGCACTGGCGAGACCTCACCTTGAGTCCTGTGTCCAGTTTTGGGCACCACAGGATAAGAAGGAAATGGAGGTGCTGGAGTGGGTCCAGAGAAGGGCAATGAGGCTGGTGAGAGGGCTGGAAAACAGGCCTTGTAGAGCCCGGCTGAGGGAACTGGGGTTGTTTAGTCTGGAGGAGACTGAGAGGTGCCCTCATTGCTCTCTACAACTGCCTAAAAGGAGGTTGTGGTGAGGCTGGTGTTGGGCTGTTCTCCCAAATTACTGATGATAGGACAAGAGGAAATGGCCTCAAGTTGCGCCAGGGGAGGTTTTTTGACCATTTTCACAGCTTTCATATTTGCCTGGTTCAATATTGCACAAAGTTTTGCCCAGTAACTAAACTACTTATCCCTTCTCCCACAGGCTTAGCCAGAAATTAAATTTCCCTCACAATATTCAAGAAGCCCTGCTCTAAAGAATTTATATCCGAAATACAAATAAACAGGGCAACCTGGCTTCCCAAGATCTTCCCTCCCGAGTACTGTGCTCGTAACAGATGCCGGCGAGCTCTGGCTGCCCCAGCCCCAGGACAGGCAGCGGGCAGGCGCCAGCAGCGCGGTCACACGCCGCCCATTTCACCCCTTCCTCCGAGGGCACACATGCTGACAAAAAAAGTTGCATGATTAGGCTCTTCCTATTGAGTAAGCCATAAAGGATTAACAACACAAGTCTGACCTTCGATTTAAATCCTCTTACCCGAATGGGAAAGAACTACTTTAGGAACTAAAGATCACCCGTTACCATTTGGCAGATTAAACAACTTAAGAGCCTTTTTAAGAACAAATGAGTTATGAAATGTAGTAACTTCCAAGTTACCTAAAAGGAAAATCCACTATATTGGTGGGGTTTACATCCAAGACCTTTGTATAAGTATTTGCATGTTATAATTAGCAATGATGAGGCACAGTAGGCACAGAATCAAAAACACCTCAACATAAAATATATGTATTAATTTTGTCCTTCTGCTGGACAGTTCTGCATTGCTTGCTCTGTGCTTGCTCTGTTTTTACCAAGCATGCAACTTATTGCACATCCTGTGGATTTTAAGGTACGAGTAACATCTCCAAGTCAATGTTATTGCCTAGTCTAGAAAACCATGACAACAAACACTGGAAGACTGTTTGCATTTTGTATCTGTGCGGGTCTGCCAGAGCACAGCCATGGACTCTTCCTACTGCGAAAGAAGAACAAACTGAAGTTCAAGTGTCTTTTGACATCTCCACCTACCCCCTGCCTCTCAGCTCTTGTGCAACTCCTTTTTATTCAGTCTTTCCTTCACAAACATTCATACACATGACCAATTTCACACCTTAATGGTCTACTTGAGGCAATGGGGCTATTCAAGCACATGAAGTTATTTACATGCGGAGAGAATGGAAACCTTCAACTCTGAGCTCCTTGGGGAGCTGAACATACCTTCATGTCTCTTTGCAAAGCACCATGGATATATATGGCAGCAGAGGAGCAGACTGCATAATTTCCTGTCTTTCCAGTCTTGTTAAATTTGGTTGTGCTCAATCTAAACGGCAAAAATAAGCCATATGATTTTGTGCTACGTTATAACAAAGCTGTAAGACATTCCTTACAAAAAACTTTATTATGATGTAGATTTAAATGCAAAGCTCTACAGTGAAGACAAGACCATTAGACAATTTGGCTTTTTTTTGTTGTTGTTGTTTACCAATGCAACTTATAGCAATGCAGTTAGTTACTCACAGATATGCTTTATGGCATATTTAGAGGAGATGATGCAGAACCCAAGACAAGTTTCACTGTCTTAAATTACTTACTTGCAGTGCTCCCCATGGGAGTCTAATCTTCTAGAATTTAGATGCCCTCATGAAGTTTAAATCACTAAGACATTGATTTCTAAGCCACAGCTTATGAAAACCTTTTCCTCAGAAGTGGACTAAGGCATCCTTTCTTGCTACAGTAGTCACAAAGTTTCAAGAAGAGGATGGTCTAATGTTCTTTCCACAAATAATTAAAGGGAAAATAAAAAAAAAACCCTCACACAGTAACAGTTGTAAGGTTTTTGTTAATCATTCTGGCAGTTAACATGAAGTCACCACATAAAAGTATCAGAGATCAGTCACTGGAAAACAGGCCTAAACATTAGGTTAGCAAATGAAACTCAACCTCTTTTTTTTTTTTCCAATAAAAAACTGAATAAGGCGTTTTAATCCTGGACCCAATTTATTTATTTAAAAAAAAAATCCCACTGAAGGGTACTTACATAAGCACAAACTCTGCAAGAAGACTAGAAGTTCTGAAGACATTGGGCCTCCCCTTTATAATTTCAGGTACGTTATTTGTAACCTTTCTGAACAATAAAGAAGTCATTAACATCCTTAATCAGTAATGAGCATGCTGTGCAGTGAGCCGCTGGGCCTGAGGACCCTACTCAGCACCTCGGAAGCACAGGCACCATGTTAAGTGGCCTGGCCTCCCACCAGCTCTAGGACACAGCTCCCCAGCATTGTGTCACCTCTAAAACCAATACAAAAATAGCAGAAAGTGAGAGGTTCTTTAGTCAACAGTAAGGAGCCACAAGCTC
>NW_008630133.1:22195-31870 GCF_000691845.1 Merops nubicus | reverse complement strand
CCAGCCAGTTTCTTACCCACTGAACAGGCCCCACCAAACCCACATCTCTCCAGCTTAGAAAGGAGGATGCTATGGGAGATGGTGTCAAAGGCCTTAACAAAGAAGCACAGGAGTGCTTGTTGGGCACAGCTTTATTAGGGGTAGGACCGACTTGTTCTGATGATGCCCTTCTTTGCAAGCCAAGTTTCTTTCAATGGTGTGGATGCATGGGGTCTCTTCCCACTTCTGGAGCTGCTGCACAAGGCTGGCTGTGGTGAAAGTACCAGCACATTCCTCCTCCTGGTTTACCTTCATTATTTAAGACTTGGAAAGAGGAGTGCCTCATGAACCTGGCATATTTGCTCAAGAAGATTGATATTTTAACATTATCTCCTGGAAATCTCACAGGAGGAAAAGCTGATAACAAATAGTGGAGTGGGGAAATAACAAAGACAAAGAACAAAGCACATAAAACTGAGTCAGTTATTAACAAATTGTTGTGGTCACTGGGTTAGCTGAACAGAGTGGTTCAGCTAACTGTGCCCTCTCTGTCTTCTCCAAGGAGGACCTCCACCTCTGCCCCTGCAGTGTACTCTCCCTGGTATTCTGCAGTTGGAGGAATGAGGTGACCCAAACCAACCTTCTGAAATTGTTGCTTCATTACCTCTAAAAGCAAAGCCCAGCTTTTTGGGAAGAAGGGCTACAGATGCCCAAGTGCTCCTTCATATGCTAGGTGAGCTGTTTCAGTCCTGGCCCATAATGCCTGGGGTGTTGGCATCACTGTTTTGCTGACTGACCCTTGCCCAGCCCATGGAAAACTGACACCTAAACCATGTTGGTGCTCCCAGAGCCAATGCAGGAAGCTCCTCTGTGCAGCCAGCTGTGCAGCACCCATGTGAGCAGCTCCTTCGTTGTATCTCACCATGCATGCTGAGAAGATGACATCTACATTTCCATTCTCTCCTCTGATTGCATCTTCCCAGAGCCACAGAAGCACAGAGTGGCTGAGGCTGAAGAGGACCTCGGGAGGTCTCCAGTCCAACCACCTGCTCAAAGTAGTACCAACTTTGAAGCTAGATTAGGTTTCTCAGGGCCTTGCACTGCCGAGTTTTGAACACCACTGAGTATGGAGATGCCCCAGCCTCTCTGTGCAATCTGGTACGGTGCCTAACCATCCAACATTTTTTGTGAGAATGCCTTTTCTATATCAAGTCCAAATTTGCTTTATTGCAACATGTGACTTTGCCTCTGTCCCTCTTGCTGTGTACCTCCAAGAAGACTATGACAGCACCTTCTCTATAAGCTCCACAGAGGTATCTGGAATTGTCTCCCAAAAGCCTTGTGTTCGCCACGCTGAGCAGATCGAGTTCCCTCAGCCTCTGCTTGCATAACTTGTGCTTCAGCTTGGTAGCCTGCATTGGCCTAGAGCATATCAGGGTCCATTTCATATTGGGAAGCCCAAAACTCAGCACAAGTGCCAAGTAGATGGGAGGGATCACTTCCCCGGGCCTGCTGGTGATGCTTTTCCTAACGCAGCCCAAGAAGCTGTTGGCCACCTTTGCTGCAAGGATGTGTTACCAACCCATGGTCAACTTGTTGTCCACTAGGACCTCCAGGACTTTCTCTACAGAGCTGCTTTTAAACTGGCTGGTCTCCAAGATGTACTGGTGCCCGGTGCTTTCCCATCCCAGGTGTGGAATCTGGCAGCTCTGTAGCTGAATTTCATGAAATTCCTGTCTGGCCTGTCCACATTCCTCTGACTGGCAGTTTTGTCCCACTAAGCACCCGTGAACTTGCTGGGAATGCTCTCTGTCCCACGATGTTACTGAGGACACAAAAGAGTACTATTTGCAGGATCAGTCCAACCAGATGCCCCTAGTAGCTGGCCATCAGCAAGACTGAACAGCTGGTCACTAACTTTTGGCCACAACAGCCTCGCTGGCTCTTCAGCCTCTCTACAGAGCAACCTGACAGTCCTGCTACTGAAGTGGCTTGTGTATGTGGTAAGTGCATGACACCTACCTATAGTGCATATAACAAGGGCCACAATGGTCCAGTCAATAAACAGTGTTCATGAACTATCAGTAGGCAGCTCTTCACTGGTCAGAGCAGTTACATGGGAAAGAAAACTGTTTTACCCAGAATCCAGAGTGCAAGGCATTGGATCAGATCCAGTATCACCTACTCTTTACTTTTCTCTCCTGTGTTTGGCAGAACAAACCCTCCTTAACTTTGTCAGTTCCTTGATCTGAATCAACTGAGGTGTGGCTGAATAAGCAGGGAATTAATAAAACCTGATTTAAAGGACAGAAATGGGACCAAGTTTCTCCTTGCCTGTCTCACAACAAGAAACCTTTGTAGTTCTGGAAATGAAGCATTTCTGAAAGGCTGAGGGCTGCAGCAGGGCAGCTTGCAGAGTGAAGGCACAAGAGAGTCTCAGGTCATCTGCATCCTCACTGTGTGGGTTTTTTTCATACTCTTGAACGTTTCTCCTCTGTTACTAATTAGCTTATTAAGGGTAGAGTAAGAAATGAGTGATCCTAGTTATGCCTTCAGGGGAGATAATAATTCAGCCTTCAGGCTGATATAATCTTCCCAAAGCAACTAAGCCTGTTTAAGCTGTGGGGGGTTATCTAGCAAGGAGGTGGGATGCTCTGGGTGCTGGTGTGGGAGCTCCTGCATGGGGGGGAGGGGGCAGATCCTTTGTACAATGGTTGCACCGTGGCCTTACAATTACAGGGTTGAAACGTGAGGAACTAGCAGGACTTTATGGATGAGAGGAGCAGCCTAGAAGGGGTAGGCTGCACCTGAGCTGTAATGCAGCCAGGCTGTGGCACTGGAAATTTAAGAGCTTGCAGAGGAGCATTTCTACTAGGAGCAGGGGAAAGCTGACTGATGCAGAGGAATATCCAACTTGGATTGATGGGGTTTACAAGGCAGACGTGGCCAACATTCCCTTCACCTCTGAAAAAAGCAGGAAGGAAACAAACTGCACAATCATAATAAATGGGAAAGGTGAAATGGACAGAATACAGTGGCGAGGGTTTGGCACTTGCAATTTTAAGCAATGAAGGGATGGCAAACTTAAAAGTGCTTCTGCGTGGTTGCTAAAAGTTTCAAAAAGAAGCCAGAGGAGCCCAAATGCCTATTGCCAAATAACAACTGTGAGATAGCAAGCGTCTCAGAGACTTGGTGGAGGCTAGGAAACCAACAAGACACAGCACTGCCAGCCTCATAGGAATGACAAGAGCAGTGGTGCCATACGTGAAGGATTAAAATATAACAGCATAAATACATTACAGGAAAAGAGAAGCACCCTAGAAACCTGTGGGTGGGAATCCCAGTCGCTACCGATAAAAATGCTGTAGTAGGACTGTACTCTAGATACTTTATGAGGACAATGGAGTGGTCAGTCAGACCAGAGGAGCATTGAATACAGGACGGTGGTACAAGTGGGAACCTGCATATAGGCTGGATCAATGCCTTATCAGGATGAGATGCAAAAAGAGAATTTTCTGTTCCAATAAATCCCTGCTTCCAGGGAGAGCTGATCCTGGAACCCAGGGAAACAAACACTAAAAAGTGGTACAAGGGCTTCTTTGAGGGCTCTGAGGTTGCAATCCCACAATGTGATCACTTTTAACACTGAAATGGGAAAAACCAGGCCATATGCATCCGGTATGGGAGTATTAGCTTTCAAGGAAGGGGATTAAATAAACTCAGGCAAGCATTAGAAGCAACAGCCTCCAGCAAAAAGGAGCGGCCCCAGACCAAAGAAGCCTGCAAGCACCCTGGAGGCTGTTCAAAACCACCGTGTTAAAAGCCACACTCAAACAATGCCACAACTCAAGAAGAAAACCAGATTTTGCCCCCTCAAAAGACAAGTTAAGGTGATTGCCACGATGAAAAGGCTGCTATGCAGGAAATGGAAAACTTGTCCACATGAGCAGTTGTGGTAAATTGACATAAAACACAAGAGGTCACTTGTAAACAAGGAAAAGGACTGAAAAAATGTTTGGAGAGTGCTTTGCAAGGGATGCTGAAGCTGTTTGCAAAAGTTCTTCAACTGTATCAAAAGCAGCTAGGGGAAGGTCAGGGATGCCTAGAGAAAAAGATGTAAAAGGGGCATTTGGGGGTGGGAAAGCCTTAGCAGTCCTTCGTGGCTTTTGTGCCAGTCTTTACTGTGGAGACTGTGGGGAGGTTCCCACTCTGGGACAGCTGATAGGGGCCAGAATAATTTAGTATAAATAGGAAGTAAGTATTGGAGCAAACAGAAAGCCTCCCTGTTAGTAAGTCCACCCCAACCAAGGTGGGTGGGAACACTGAGCTGTGCCACAGCAGAGCAGGCAGCCTGGGCAAGGGCTTTGCTGCTGGGTGGCATCAGTGCTGGGGTATTGTGGGTGGCCAGTGTCACCCCCAACTGCAGCACTGGCTCCAGAGGGGTCTTTGGGATCATGGGCTGGTGCCCACCATGGGCCATGTAGGAGAGTGTATGCTCAAGATAGATCACTGAAGCGGTGGACAAACTTGGTCAGCTGGGAGGTGATCAGCATAGCTCCCATAAGGGACAACCCCATCTGGGTTCCTCATGGTCTTCTGGGATGGTGTCAGTGAGTATGTGGATAAAGGCCAGTGGGTGAAATATGGCTGGGTCTTCAAAAAGGATTTTCTGGTAATTCAAACCAGCATTATCAAGGAAGCTGTGGCCATAGCTTTGCCACCCAGGAGGCTGTGCTGGGCAGCAGCACCAGCACATTCCCAAAGACACTGCTTGGATTCACGAGCGAGAGCACCATACAAAGGATGGATGTGTCTCCCTTGTTAAAAAGCTGAGGCTGCTGGGGACATAGGATAAAAATGGACTGCAGAAAGCAGTCATGTCCTCCGCAGGCAACATCTCCTGTTGCTGCTGGACATAGACTTCAGGGATGAGCAAACACGAGTTTAAAGGGGAGCCAGTGTTCTCCTTTTCGGCCTGGATAAAACATGATTTTTTTTCTGGGGAAGAAAACCTCATAAGATAAGCCTAGTATTTTAGAGTGTGGTCCTGAGTGTGCCCAAGGCAACCACCAGAGAAATACCATCCCCAGAACAGGCTGCTGGCTAGGAAATCCCAGCTCATTTTTCAGTAACAAAGGAGAACAAACTCAAGTTACTCAGCGTTGCATTGCTGTGGTGGCATTTCCCTTTGTCTTTTGCATCTCTCGAAGAGAGAGAGATGAATGTGTGGCTCAAAAGGGTCAAACTCTAGTGTTCAGAGTCAGTCATCAGAGCAATCTGCTCACCCATGTGGTTGATGGCTCTGGCCCGTGGGGGCTTGGTCTTGGCAGTGGTTTCCTATTGCTTCAGTTACTGATGAAACAGGTTAATTGCTCCCTCTGCCTGGTGTCTATGTGAGCCAGTCATTGCAGCTCCAGACTCTAGACAGATGGGCCTGGCCCATGGAGGGATCAGCCCATGGCACCCACAGATTAACAGGTTGATGAGAGAGAAAGCTTGTCACCTCACATTTACTGTTAATTGTAAGAAGCATATGTAAATACATTTCCCAATACTGATACTGGTTGTAAAACCAAAGCATAGGACTCTAGCAGAGAAGATTTTTCTTCCCTGTCTGTAATTTGTTGTCTCTTCAATTTGCTAACTTCAATTTGCTAACTGCTGATTCTGATGAAATGATGTTAGCCTGGAAAGGCCCTTAAGCAACACCCATTGCATTTCCCTGCATACAGCTGTTTTTACATGTTGGTCATTTCCTCTTTAAAATGCTCATTGAATGTTGTATTGCTTCATTACCCAAAAAGTTTTCTTTTAAGAACCCAACACAAACTTGGTGCCAAACTCAGTGCTACTCGCCTTACCCTCAAGGGGAAGGGAATGACATGGGTCATTGCCCTCATTTCTTTTGCATATTGGAAAATCGTCGCTGTGTCCTCTTTCTCTTTACTGGAAAAAAAGAAAATCTAATTCCTTGTTTCCTGTTGGCTGTACTTTCCATTTGAGTTGTGATCCTCTTGAGCTTGTATTTGTTGGTGTGACAGACAAACCGTAGCCAAGCTTCACTGATGCTTGCAGCTGAGAGGAGAATTACCCCAAGCACTTCATACACAGTGCTATGATAAAGATAAATCCCCAAATGGGACTTTCTCTCTTTTTTTTTTTCTTCTCTTCCCCTCCCCTAGCATGAACTCATTTGGTTCCCACTGGACCCCCAGCACTTTCTGCAGGATGGGCACCCAGCCACTCCACCCTAGCTCTATGCCCCTGCTTGAGCTCCTCAGGTGTTCTGCACCTCTGTTTGCTTTATTTCGGTACTTTGATTCCTAACAGATTTTCGTCATTTTTAACCATTAATGAAAGTGCTTGTGTTCCCTCTCAGCATAGCCATCACCCATAATTTGATAGCTCTTGTCTGCCACTCATTTTACAACCACAAAACTGAGAGAAACCGGTGTAGGACAGACTTGTGCAGCTCAGCTTGAAACGCCTGACCAGGTGCCCGCAAGCTGCTGATAACCAATGCTTTCTGGACTTATCTCAAGGCCTTTCAGTTATGAGGGCACTTCAAATTTCTGCTGAAAACCTTATCAAGCTCATGATATGGCACCACCACAGCTTCTCTCTTGGCCACTTAGCCAGTGAAGATAAGGACTTTGGTTGGTCTGAGGTAGTTTTCCCCTGCCAAGTCAGGCTGCCAGAGCCCTCCTGACTGTTTCTTGCTGCTCTGTTGTCCCCCAGGTGCTCCCAAAGCAATCATTCAGTCCTTTACTCTAGCACCTTCCTCAGTGTTGTGGCCAGGTGTCCTGGTCTGATTCCTTACACCTTGCTTTCCCCTCTGATATTGCTTTTCTCTTTCCTTATCTGTTGTGATGGGTTGACCTTGGCTGGCCACCAAGTGCCCACCAAGCTGCTCTATCACTCCCCTCCTGAGCAGGACAGAGTGGGGAAAAAATAAAACGGAAAACAACCTCGTGAGTCAAGATAAAGGCAGCTTAATAAAGCAAAAGCAAAGGCTGTGTGCAGAAGCAGAGGATAGCAAAAGATTTTTTCTCTCTTTGCCATCAGCAAGTAGATGCTTGCTGATCTCTACGAGAGATGAAGTCCAGCCAGTTCTTGGGAAGCAGGGCTTCACTACACATAGCATAGAATCATAGAATCCTTTAGGTTGGAAGAGACCTTTAAGATCATCAAGTCCAACCATTAAGCCAACATTACTAAGTCCTCTGCTAAAACAGATCAGAGTCTGTCAGGGTTGGAAGGGACCACAAGGATCACCCAGTTCCAACCCCTCTGCCATGAGCAGGGACACCTCCCACTAGATCAGGCTGTCTAGAGCCTCATCCAGCCTGGCCTTAAAGACCCCAGGGATGGGGCCTCAACCCCCTCCCTGGGCAACCCATTCCAGGGTCTCACCACTCTCATGGTGAGGGAGCGTGTTGAAAAGACAGCCTTGATGCTGTGGGAGCCCTGCTCAGCAGTAGCCAAAATGCTGGTGTGTTATCAGCATCTTTCCAGCTACCATCACGAAGCACAGCACTACGAGTGCTGCTGTGGGGGAAATTAACTCTGTCCCAGCCAGACCAAACATACATCTGCTTTTTCTAATATGTTACTTGCTATTAGATCATTTGCTTTGCAAGCTACCTGATTTTTAATAGACCACAGGTCAAAAGGGTGATCAAGAATGAGACCACAGCAGCCCTGTGTACACGAGCTGGACAAGTAACTTTCAGTAACATGACAAAGAAAAGATTGGAGTGGAAAAGCAATCTGAACTCAATGTTTGTCAGGAAAGCTGTTGCTCAAATCTTAAGGCAGTCTGCCAGTGTTACAGTTTCCTTAATTATTTACTCCTTCCTGCCCATTTATCAAGCAATTATAATTCAACTAATTTTCCGCAGATTATTCTTATTCGTTACAAAGTGCTGATACCCTAAAATAATATTTGCAACAAAATATGAAATTCCCATAATCAGGATTTAAAAATAGACTTAAAAAATAAATAAACCTTTGTGGCAATGCTGCACAAGCCAGCAGGCAGGTCTGCAGGCCCTTGGGTGTTGCTGTTGTAATATGAAGTAGCAGCTTCATAGGTAATTTGTGCAGAAATAGGACTCCTGTGGAGCTCACAGATCTGCAGGGACAGCAACACCAGTAGTGGCAACAGGGAGCTTGCTGGTGGCAATTAAAGGAGGTATGAAGGATATCAAAGAAAGCACCACCCCTGTTCACCCTCCAAATTCACAAACCAAATTTATACATGCAGCAATGAGACTCCCTGCCTGCTGTGTTTGAAGTTTATACTGATCTACCAAAAACATATTCATAGGTTTTACATAAGAGCTTTGTATAACATCAAGTTTATATAACATAATGCACCAAAAACTTCAACCTATGAATTTTACAGAAGCTATTTCAAGCAGAGGGGATCAAACCATGTGATACGCTTTAAAGGTCTTAATTACAAAGTAATGATTTCACTAAAATTACCTTTATATAGTGCAGAATTCACTGAAGATTAAATAACATATAGTTTAATGCCTGGAATTGCTCAATACTGAACTGTTTCCTCTAGTATTTTAAAAAAAAAAAAAAAAAAAATCAGTAGCATTAGAGATATGTTAGAGCTCCCTCTGGTCTCCAGAGAAGATCAAATGAGTTTGTTTGCAAATACGCTGATCACACGCACTCCTTCCTGCGCCCGTGAGCAGCTGAGTGGCTGGCAAGCCGAGGAGCAGCGCCTCAGAACAGCTCTGCTGGCAAAAGCTGCCTGCAGACGAGCTGCACGCTGCCCGGCCCGGCAGCCCCGGCACGCACACGGGGCAGTCCCCTCTTCAAGGGCCAGGGCCCACCAGGCACCTCCCAGCCGGCAGGAAGGTGTTCTGAGCCTCCAAAACTCAAAAGGCTAGATGTGAATCCCCTTATTGCTCTGTTCACAGGTTTGGGGGCAATGGCCAGGCCTGGGCTGTCTGCCAGCCCAGCTCTTCTCACCCCTGCCCCAAGTCTGCAGCATCATTTTTCTCTCCTTGTTCTCAAACTGAGTTTTAGACCCATTCCAAGGGTGCTGAATTGGGTTATATACTCAAGCTGAAGGTAGCTGCCCATCAAGCATGGGGAAAAAAAAATCGGATTCAACATTTATCTTTATTTTCTTTCTTACTCTCAGTATTATTCTCAGTAAACCTAAATTTGCACCCAGACCCATCCACATAGAAGAACACTTTCAAACAGAACTTTACAAACCCAGAGCTAATTCACCACTAATGAGAAGCTGGGACTCTGGCAGAGGGACAGATACTGAAACATTTTTATACTTGGAGAAAACCCAGCATAAAGGTGCCAAAGCTAAAGCAGGAAAGGTTGTGGGGTTATTTTACCAAGACTATGGTTGTGATACAGCTCCTGAGGTGAGTATATATGGGTCCAGCTCCTGCTTGGAGAGCTGACCTCTAATGGAAAGGGGTTTTGGATGCCTGCTGCTTATCACCCTGAAGAGTTCTCCACCCCCACCACAGCCATGGGCTCCAGGGCATGGGAGACTAACAGAAACATGTTCAGCATTGTCTCCCACAAGGCTGGCCACAGGAATACACAGCTAATGCAGAGACCAAAAGCTTGGTGAGAAGTCTCTTCATTGCCCTATAGCCAGCACAGTCAAGGGGAAGGAAGATTTTAACTTGTGGTCTTCATCCACCC
>NW_008630133.1:0-22164 GCF_000691845.1 Merops nubicus | reverse complement strand
TGACTAGTGAGAAGGAAAGAGGTGGATGGAGAAGATTAGAAGATGTGCCTGTGCTTGGGGTATCCATGAACAATCCCGGGTTTAGCTTTAGATGGGAAGAGACACCTTCCTCATCAGACACTGTTTTGTCCCTATCTACCTTTCAAAGTCCCTGAGCTTGTGGTATCTCATCCATGTTGGGCTCCTGGAAGGTGGTGCTGACCTCACCCATCAGCAAGTGGGGAGCTGGTGTCTGCTGGAGTGAGCAAGGTGCCATTGCCACCAGCATTGGTCCTGCCAGGAGACCTGAGGAAGTGCTCTGGGTACTACAATCACTACTGGGTTAGTCTATACAGAGGAGAGGCTTGGTGGCAGGGCAGGTTTGTGGGCTAGAACCCATGTCTCTTAAAGTACTGGGCTCGCCTAATCACGCTGTTGACATAGTAGTTGTCTCTGTCGCAGGGGTCTTCCTCATAGACTGGGATGTTGTCCATTCTTGCATGGTAGGTACAGATTCCCCCTGGAAAGAGTTAAGGAAGAGTTGTTACAGGCTTACAAGTAAGAAATATCTATGTGAAAGTAAAATTTCTTAGCTGAAAGGGCCATGCATCTCACCAAACCTACATAACTACTTCAGAAATTGCTACTTGTGCCTTATTACTAGAAAGTGACTGATTTTGCAAAATCCTTGTTTCTATAGTGAAAGAAACCATGACTCCCTTCAAATTCAGATGGGAATGGCACATTGGTCCCTGAAAAGGGCATAATCTAAAAAGGCGGTAGCAGAGCAAGGATGGGAGGACGAGAAATGCCTGCATGCTGGTTTGTTCACTCTGTGCTAACATGGACAACAAGCAAACCTTGATTCTAAGCTTTTTTGACACAATAAGCCTGTTGTGTTGTGGTCCCTCAATTTCTTCCTTCCCTAGTGGCTTTTCTTTGGTTGCTTTCTACCTTATTTACCCACCTGACAGCCATTTCACTTGTAGGATGAACAGGTAAGAGGATAACTTGAGGTCTTTTTATGCTCACTGTGCACAATGCCTTTTCTAGGGAACTTGAGGAGATCCCAAATCCAACCATCCACCAGCAGTGGCCCAGCTGCCCAGTGTAGTGTCCGTCTGTGGATGTTTGTCACTGAAATCAAGGGGCAACCTGGCAAGGTTGTGCCTGACACGTTTGCCTAGCCTGCACAGGGTGTCTTTGTGCTGTTGTGGCAGCTCCCAGGCTGGGCTGGTTTCTCACTGCTTCCTACTGCCTAAAAAAGCTGCCATGGAGCTTGGTGTCCCACCACAGTCTCTCTTCTGCCAGCAGAAATGTGGAGGCCCTGTGGACAGGCTGTGAGGCTGTGTCTATATTCAGACCTCTTGCAAGTCTGCTGCTTTGGGATTGCCTCTTTTAAACTAGAAATCTCTGGGGGCTGGGGGGTGTTGGCAGCTATAAAATCTGCCAAGCCGATGCTCTGATTCCTTTAAAAGTGACCCCAACAAAGGCAGAGCACTCCCGTCACTCAGCACGTCCCTCTCCAGCATAGCCCACTGCCTACCTCTCAGCTGTCGGTCCCAGGTCCAGGTAGGATGTCTTTCCCGCACGTCGTTAATTGCACGAACCAGGATGGTTGAGCCCTGGTTTATATGTTCTTCACTGTCCCACAGTCCGAGAGGGCGTTGTAGCTGCCTGCCAAGCTAGAAAAGTCGAGCAAGAAAACGGGTTTCTCTCTGAACACAACTACCACTGTAGCTTCGCCCTCTTTGCACTCCCAGGCTGTGACTCACTGAAGTGACCTTACTCAGATCAACACTTAAGCACAGCCTTTGATGTAGAGAGAATGCATTGAAGTGCTGTCCTGAACACAGACCAGTCATTTGCTGAGGCAAGGCCTGGGATCTAAGCACGTTTCTGTGCCTCGTGAGGCGGATGTACCTGCATGAGGCCGTACTTGTGCCGCTCCCGGTCCCAGCCGTTGTCCAGGAGCAGCCCAGCGCGGCTCTCCTGCGAGATGAGGCCGGCGATGAGCGCCGGCTCCAAGCACAGCTTCCTGGCCACTCTCCTAATGGGGATCTCGTATCTCCTCAGGCGCACGACGTCTGCCTCGGCAGCCCTCCGGATCATGGCAAGCCCTGTGGCGCGGGAAAAGGCAGACTGACACATCCTCCGGTCCAAAGCCTGAGCTTTCCCCCCGAGAGGCTGTATCAGAGGAGTAACTGGAGTTTCAGAGAAAACACAGCTACACCGAGTTGGGCAGTGGCACGTGAGGAACAAGCACAACCCTACTGGCTTTGACGATAGCCAGGGAGCTGTGTGCCAGTACCCAAAGATAATGAGGAGAAGAGAGCAGCTTCTCAGGAGGTGGAACAGTGCATTCTTTGTCCTATTCTGCTGCCACACTACTCAAAATGCAGCTCTGGACCTGGAAAAATGAAATTTCAAATTGTACTTGAAAAAATTGAGATGTGTTACTACTGACCAGCCAAGCTGCAGTACAGCTATGTTTTTAGGCTGTGTATGGAAAGGTGGGGTTCTTTTAAACATAATTTTGAAACAGTTTGGAAACAAGCAAGTGGGCTCAGATCTATACTTGGACACCTGCAAACAGGTGTCTGCACTGGTGGTACCTAAATCCAAGGTATGTGGCAAAGTCTTTGGAGGTCTCAGCATTATGAATCTGATGTAGTCAGCTGTGTAGTGACACAGGGCAATAACAGGACAATAACAGAAGGCAAGAAACAGGGAAACGGGAAGGAGTTACCAAAAACCACCCAGAGGTTGGATGGCTACACACCTGGGACCTTCCCCTTGCAAGCTGTGTCTCGCAGGTCACCATGCCAGCATTCGGGACCTGGCTCTGCACATCTTGCCCTTCAAGCAGAAAAGCCCCAGGGTTTTGTGAGGATGCTAATGCTAAAGTCCTGGCTTATGAAGAAGCTATTTGACTGCAAAGGAATTGCACCATTTCCCTTTGCTTAGAAGCTGAGGATCCCAATTAGGGGACCTAAAGTTTGTCCTCCTGCTTCCCACCAGGTCTTGAGGCTTCACAGCACCTTTCATTTTGGGAGAGGAGGTGTTGCTTTCTCCCTTTTGGCTAATTGAATAGCTGCACCACCTTTAATTTGGCAATAATAGAAGGCAAAACATCTTTCTGTCAGGTGCAGAGAGTGTGACAAATGAAGTAATGAATGATACCTACCACAGTCTGGGGCTCTTACAGCTGTACAGGAGACCCTGGGGAGTTGAAGAGCACTTATGTCACCATAGCAACTGTAGCTCATGGATGGAGCTGAAAAATTAAACGGAAGTGTTTGAACACACAGATCTCAGAGCAATACCATACACTGTGCTGCACGTGCATACAAGTCACGCGTGAGGGATTCATCAGACCAGTAATCCACACCACCTTGTGTTGGCCGTGCTTGTATGGTTGCTGCTGCTCTCCATCAGTGATGTTATCAAAGAAAGACAGAGAACAGAAATTTGTTCTTTTCTAATTGAATAGGCTGAATTGAATGAATCTAATTACAATTTACATGAATAAATTGCCCTGTTAGGTCTAAACTTTGGTATGGAGAGGGGAACTGTAGCCTCTGCATTTATGTCAGAGGGCTCTTCCCATTCAATGTCCCTCAGTGTCTGGGACTGCCGAGATGATGGCTGGTGAGCACCGTGGCTGAGAGCATCTCATGTGCCTCTTTGTAACTCGGTGAGGAATTAATTCAGGAGAATGCTTGTCTCAGCCTGGGCAAATTACCCTTCTTCCTCAGTAACCGAGGAACGAACGGCCTCCATCAAACAGCTTGCCACATTTGTGAGATCATTTCTGAGTAGGTAGAGAGATCAGCTAAGGTTAGCTGGGAAACTCAAGAGAAGGTCTGCCTGCAACTCCCTTTTGGGGTCAGTCCCACACTCCAGACACGCTGGTTTAAAGGACACGTGGGCGTGGGTGGGAAGCTGCCTCACACAGCAGCTGAGGACCTTCAGTCGCACAGGGTTTTACAGCACCACGCAGAGGGGGGACCTCAGGCCTGACTGCACACCTGCTCTCTGCAGCCCCTCTACAAACAGTTCCCAGGTGCTTCGACAGCAGCCCAAGCCCGAACCCAAGCTTACCAACAAGGGCCATAAGGCCTAGCAAGAGCAGTGAGGGGATCATGGCGATGACTCTCCTCAGCTGCCCCAGGACACCTGGAACAGTGATTTGCAAAACATGAAGAAACCAGTACAGTTTTCAACAGCCCTACAGCAAAATTTGTGTTCCGAAAGCTCTGAGACACCAGAGAGGGATGGCATTAACTGAAGAAGGGATGGGGAAGGGAGGCACCCTCTCTGCAGCACACTCTCTCCCTCACCCCCAGCATAGGATGCAGTTGCCAGCTTCAGAGAGTGATGGTGGGAGCCCCACCTGCTCTTTATTTCCTCCTTGTTTGAGAGATACAAACAGGGATTCTCCTGTGGCTGAAGTTCTCCTCCCATCTCGTGTGCCACTACACTATCACATCAAGAGGGAAGGGCCAAGCCAGGGGAGCTTGGTAGGTTCCCCTTTGCTGCCTGGGCTAGCAGGGATTTTTTAGCCCAAACCAATTCACATTGCTTGCTCACATGGCCCCTCCTGAACACATGTAGCCTATCTTTATGAAGAGAAGGTCCAGTACTTTCGCTTTAATTATATAGGTGTTTGAGGTCTATCATGCTACAGAGTGCACATGTCCCTTGTCTCTGTGTTCAAAAAGCAATGGGATTTCTGCTTGGCTTTTGGAAAAAAAAGGTTTTAAAAAAATCAAGCAATATGACCCTTAATTCTATACAAAGAGTATGCAAGACAACACCAAGATTTATCTGGTGAAATAATACTTCTGTGTTAATATCTGCGTGTGATATTGGCAGATAACCACTTTAGTAATAAATGCACGCTGCGTTTATGAATAAAATTTCAAAACATCATCAGATAATGGCTATTAACTGCAAAAAGAACATTGCTTGTACTTGCCTTGCTGGTAAATGCATTTAAACTGAGCAGTTTTTACAGCTTACAAATGGTTTTTATCCTTGAGAGGGTTTCCAACACAAATCAAGCCAAAAGTCTTGCAGGCAATAATTGCGCAATGCTATTAACACTTGAAAATATCTATTGATTGTAACCATGTGTGACCTTTTCTTGTATTTCTAATGCAAACCAGATTACCTGGATGTAGAAACACAGGCAGCATTGGAAAGACTCCCTGGTCCTCAGTGAGCTTATTCAGGCCATTAAATGCCCATGGCTGGAGCTGTGCACACGCAGTACCTCACTTTGAGCTCTAACCCAACACTGAGCATTCACAAGCCCAAATCACTCCAGCTTGGCCCAATACCTGTGAATTCAATGGCAAACCCATATGGGGCCCCATCAAAAGCTACAAGATTTTGTAGCTGTTCCTGCACACAGGAAATTGCCAGATTTTATAGTTTAAACTTATCTTTTTTTTTTTTCCCCTCCCATCACAAAGATCAACACAGGCCTTAGGTAGAAAGAGCATAGCAATTGCAATACTGACAAAATGCCAAATCAAAACAAAATCAAGGCTTCTGGCTCTAAATAAATATTCTATCAGTGAATTCAGACTCACCTGTCTGCAGTCAGCCTTCTTCTGAGGCAAGTCACTTGATGACTTTTATATATATGTGTATGAAAAGGTACCCACCCTATGGGCCTTGGAATGTTAATTCCTACCTTGTGTGATGACATTTGTTTTAAAATACAATAAGTAATATATATTAAGAGCTTAGAACACTTACTGTTCCTTTTATCCATAGATTTGCACAAGCAGTGGTTAATAAGACTCAGGACAACTCCATGAAAGGAAATAAATACTGTTTTTTCTCCATCAATAAGCACACTGATGCACTACAAATGACTTACAGAAAGCATTGCAGTGAATCAGTGGCAGAGGCCACTCAAAAATTAGATCCCTGTCTAGTGCTCTCTTTACTTTGCATCTGAGATCAGTCTAGAAACATTTCTAAAAGGATTTTTTTGTCTCATTTCTTCAATGATTTCAGATTGGCAAGCTTTTAATTAAGTAATATAGTTTCATATGAATTCCAAAAAAGGACAATTAAAGGAAAGCTGTGACTTGAATACTTTGAAAGCAGTGGCAAGGATTGACTTTCAGATTTGGGGTGGCAGGGTGCTGCAGCTGAATTGAGGAGGAAGGGAACTGGTCTCTCAGCAGCTGAAGCCAGAGGCAGAACACAGAGGGTCTCTGAAAGACTTGCACCTTGTGCACTTGGAGGTGGACAGACAAGGCCAGTGCCCAAACAATGCAACAAACTTAGTAGGTATTTACATTTTCCTTCTGTAGAACAAGAAAATCTGTATTAGAAAGAGATGTGTTATCTCAGATAGAGGCAAATCATTCAGTATTAACGTCCAGTTATCTTCTATAAAAACAGTATCCTGTTAGTGATAATTAACTAGCATCCCTCTGTTACTGAACCTGTGTTCATAACAATGACTTGGGACCTTTTTTTGAAAAGTAGCCTCTGACCTTAGGTAAGATTTCTTTCCTAATGTGTTGACCGCTGGCTGGTGGTACTCAAGGTTTTGAATTTAAATACTGTTTGTCTTTGCTATGTATTTCTTTCTCATTTATTACCCATTTAATCACAAATTTTCTACATTTCACAGTGCCATCACATGAATTCTTAATGCCTGCTCTGCATTGCATTGTTCTTTACATGCTCAACAAATGGCAGATGTTATGTTTAGGATTTTTTCCCCATTCATAAGTGGGATTTTTTCTTCCTAAAAACTTTATCCTCACAAAATTTGCTCACTGCCTTTTAGAACAAATGCTGAAAGCAAGCAGCCTTTATGCAGACAAGGTTGTGCTCATATATGTTGAGTAGGCTCTTCACCAGTGCACTTGTCTAAGGCACCACCATGTAAGGGGACCCATAGGATAAGAGAAAACACAATCTTCTGCTCAAAGGTGTTTGTGGGGCTATAAACCCAGAGCATCAAACTGAGGTGAAACACTTAATGAAAGTGGGCTGCATCTGTCACTAATACGGCACCATCTTTCATTTTTGTCCTAGATTTAATTTGGAAAATTATGTCAAGAGTGAAATAAGGTCTACCTCTGATAGCCCCTAACTCAACAGAAGGGATGTGGTATCACCCAGCTGTGATAGGATGCTACTTTTGATAGGCTGAAGAGAAGGTGAGTTAGAAGGCATCTTTGTGTTTATGACTACAGGAGCTTTTTCTAACTGACAAGATGTCATAAAGAGATGTCCAGGAATGGTCTGGGCTGATGTCCCTGAAAAATGTTACCTTCTCTTATAACACTACCAGACCTCTTTTTATACTTTTCTTTATTATTCTTGGCATTTTGGTTAGAAGCACAGGTTTTTTTATTCATATGATATTGCAAGACTTTAATTTAGGAGGACAGCAAGCTGCTAGCCCTCATGCTTGGTAGCAGGGAAATTATATGAAATCCATGGAAATAAGATATTAATATTAAAGAAGAAGGACATAAATATTCTAATTTTAAAACCCCCAACCCTACTATTTTAAACCTCTTTTTGCTGTTGCGTAATTGTTAAACATAAAGGATGCCCACATATATATTCCCCTCGTGCTGGAATGTGTTTAGCACAGCATGTGATTGGGAGGATGGGGATGGAAAGTCAGGGAACGAGGAGTCCATTTGGCAAATGGCATCTGCATCTTCTTAAACTTAAGAAGCAGGAAAACTTCCTGGTATCCATAGGGGCATCTTGGCAATGAACTGCAGTCAGTGACCCCCTGGGCTTTCTTTGACACTGTTAGCTACACTGAGCTAAGGGGAGTAGGGAGTGGACAAAAAAACATTACCTGACAGAACAGCATTTTCCACTCGTTTTACATAAGCTAGAAAGGAGCACACCCAATATCTAAACACACCAAGATTCTTTCTTACTCACAGATATTCACTTTATTATTGTTTTTTTTTTTTCCCTTCATGCCAAGTCATCTACCAGGGCAAGTTTTTTTTCCTTCTCCTTAATGGAGATGCCACCAAAACAGAGCACCATTTTGAAAAGCTTTATGTGTTGCACATACTTCAGGTTGCAGGCTATAGCATCACGTTTCACTGGACGGTGAGAATACTATCTAAAATTACCTGGACCAATACCCATACTAATTACTGTCTCTGTTGTGAGTTTCAGCTCTGATTTTGTAACATCATCAGGCAGATGCATTTCTCAGGTTGTTCCTTTTGTCTGAGATGCAATTATAGGCAGCACCAGCTATTCACAGATTTTATAACTGCTTTATAGGGAAGCTGCCCACGACAGCTGACGCATGTTGGATGTCTACCATTAACTGGTCAGTTAAAGATACATCCATAGCATCATCTCAAACAATCCCTCTAGAGCTGTCTTTCCCAACTTTTAAAGGGATATAGTCAGTTTGATAATTACATTTCCAGAGATTTTATTTTCTACATCTAGTATACCTGTAAGGAATGATAGCAAAGGTCTTCAAACTTGTTAGACCTAAGATCTCAGTTTCCTCTGTGTTCAGAAATGAACAGGAGCTGAGGGCTCCAATCTTGCCTTTCTGAGGAACACAGGTGGGCACTGAAATGACATCCTTCACTGCACAAAGCATGCCTGCATCCACGTTCTAAAACAAGACCAGAAGTATTTCTGAGGGAGGAAAAAAGTACTTTCCTTCTGTTCTCTAAAATGATACTTTGAATTTACTGCAGGAAGCAAGAGGTCACTGGACTAGGTGAGACTTTGGTTCACATTCCATATTAAAAACAGATCTATCACCTAAAGCAAGTCATTTGAAGTTCAAGGTGGAAGAGGGTCCTGCACATAGGTCAGAGCAATCCCAGGCACAAATACATGCTGGGCAGAGAATGGATTGAGAGCAGACCTGAGGAGAAGGACTTGGGGGTGTCGATTGACAAGAAGCTCAATATGACCCAGCAATGTGCATTTGTAACCCCAAAAGCCAACAGTATCCTGGGCTTCATCAAAAGAAGTGTGGCCAGCAGGTTGAGGGTGGTGATTTTCTCCTTCTACTCAGGTCCCGTGAGGCCCCACCTCTAGCAGTGTATTCACCTCTGGGAACCTCGACATAAGGAGGACATGGATCTGTTGGAGGAGTTCCAGAGGGCCATGAAGATGAGCAAGGGGCTGGAGCACCTCTTCCACAAGGACAGCCTGAGAGATTTGGGATTGTTTAACCTGGAGAAGAGAAAGAAAGCTGTGGAGGGACTTTTTACAAGGGCTTGTAGTGATAGGATGATGGGTAATGGGTTCAAACTGGAAGATGATAGATTTAGCTTAGGTGTAAGGAAGAAGTTCCTCACCACGAGGGTGGTGAGACACTGTAACAGGTTGCCCAGAGAAGTTGTGGATGCCCTATCCCTGGAAGTGTTCAGGGCCAGCTTGGGTGGGGATTTGAGCAACCTGGTTTCCAAACCATTCCATGATTGTGTGATATAACTATTAAGAGCATCTCTGTGTGCCTGGAATTCATGACACAAAGCATTGAGGACTGTCAACGTTTTAGAAGACAAACAGGAAACAATTTCAGACTTTTTTTCTAGGGCAGCACACTAATAAGAAATAATTAGGCAAGGAGGAAGAAGATCAGGAAAGGAATTGATGGTTTTGTGTATTATAATCACCTGATTTGCATACAATGTCATCTTGGGAAAAGCCAATGGTTACTGGAGACTGCATGGTATGTGAAACAGATAAGTTAATTTTTAAACCTTTTTATGAGCCACATGTTGAAATCATACCACCAGGCAGATGATACCTGAACAGGTTGTGTTCAAAATCAGACGGTATATTAACACACGCTCGGCACGGAGCTGACACAGCTACATGGCTCTTGGATCAGTGGTGGTTCATTTTATGCAGCTCAAGCCATGGCTGTAATAGGTAATTCAGAAAAATGTAGCCTTAGAATATGCACCTCACAGGATCTCTGGAAGCAAGCTTTCTTAACTGCTTCCTTTCCATTAACAAGCATCAAGTGTCTCTCAGGGCACATGGACTTAAAAATTAATCCACCAAATTTGAACAAGAGTTTTTGGGTGATGCTCTGGTCTCTTATGTACTACTTTAGCCAGTTTGATGTGTTAGCTTAAACTGAAGAAGGTTTGGACACACATTCCCTTTTGTAGTGTACAAAATGGTTATCCATCCTGCTGGAAGGCACAAGGAGCATCTGGGAGACTGCAATGTCTTGGATCACCACAATCATATTAAACAGGCTTACCACTGAGGCTTCAAAGCACGACTCAAGAAAAAGTATCAGAGTAGGCCTTCAGAGCGGTAATTTGCTCAAATGTGGTGGAATCTAGCTATTTATCCTTTAGGGGTTAGTTCAGGGACAACATCCCCCTCAGAACAGTTCTAAAATATTCTACTGTAGCTTCAGCTACCCTCCACTTTCAATCCCTAGAGAGGCTTTCCTTAAACTCTGGAGTGTAACTCTCACACTGTCATGTATAGCTGTTCTAAAGAGACAGATCAACACACTACAGACAGAATTTTCCTTCAAAAAAGTGGAATACACAGCTATTGAATATGCAGCAAGTACAAAAGTCATATTATTTCTGCACCAGCTTGTGTGTGTGTGTGCATGGGAGAGGGAAAAAGAGAGCATCCCCCACACGGGGTTGAGAACACAGGCTTTCCTCTTTGTTGGGAGACAAAGGGCTTATTTTAGAAACAATATTTTGCAAAGCCCAAACTTTCTATAGAAATTTCTGTAGAAAAGTATTAATTTTAGAATTTCTACACAGGAAATAGCAAATGTGATTACTTGGAACTGGGGACCGGAAGGCATCAATTCAGCTTTCGAATTGGTCTCCCTTAATGACCCCTATTAACTATACTTGCAAGCACTACAATCTGCTAATGGGGTCTGAGAGCACTTGCTCAGCTGTTGCCCTCTTCAGAGTCTGTTTCTTCTCATCACATCTCTTTCAAGGACCAGACTTCTTCACACTTCCTAAATCCCAAAGCTCAACTCAGCACTTAACTTCTAGGCAATTTTTTTGAAGCAGACCATCACAAGCACAGCATAGGATCAACCAGTGATCAAAGAATGCCCAGTCAAGTCCAAACAATCTAGCATTAAGAGCTAAACAACACAGATCTAGTTTGGTTGTTATTGTCTCCATGCATTTCTTTAATGATTACTTCATGCAAGCATCAAGCACACACTTAAGCACTAATCATTACTAAAGTTACATGCCCAGTTCATGCATAAGCCCTAGAACTTCAAAAGCTACACATAAATATTTCTCACCTCTTTATTGCATAATACCCTTTCATGGCTAACACATGCCAGACCAGGTACCATTTTGTGATTAGTCTAGGCTCAGGAACCTTATTTAGTCATGTCCTTACATACACGATCTGCTGTAAGCAATCACATGCAACCTGCAGCCTTCCTAGATATTGTGTGTGTTGTCATCATCATCATCTTCTCATCTATTGGCCATACTGCCACTAGATCACTGTTGACAAAGTTAAGCTTTGTGCTTTTCAAGTCTGTACAGCTGACATTTGGTTCAGTTGTTGTTCTCAGTATTGTTTACACTTCCAGCTTGCTGACCCAGGTCTTATTATCATGGACAACTCATTATTTAATCTTCACTGCAAAACCACCAAGCTCTACCACAGAATAATTTGTTCCTCACTACTCAGACTAGTTTTACAGTTCTTAAATGTTTTTTAAGTTTCAGCCAAAATAAAATTCTTGGACTTGGATTGTCCCTCTCAAAGTAATACGCAAAGCAAGAATGGAGATCTTACCAAGAGGACAATTCAATGACAGCTGTAATCATTATCAAAAACAGAAAATGCAGAAAGCAGACATGAAAGTAAGACTCAAAGCAGACAGATCTGTGAGGCTGCTACTTCAAAATAAATGCAAACTTATTAGTACAAACAGTCTCAACTTCACCCAAACTGCAACCTCCTTGTATCAGCACTGGTATGCATGTGGCCATATTACAAGCCAGATGAAGGAAGAGGTCTAACTGAAGATTAACCTAGAAAAACTTCAGCAGCTTAAATTGTTTGTAGTGGGGCTACTCACACATGAAACTGATTAACCTCTAACAACGCACCATGCTGGAATCCTGACAAGCCCAGGTGCCACACAGCATGCGACTCCATGAGACATGATTTTATACTTCCATAGCCTGTTCAATGTAATTAAGACTCAGAGATGAGTCCTGCTAAGGCACTCTTAAAAATACTGTTGGGACATTGGTTTCCAAAATTAATTTTCATGCTACTGGATGGGAGAAAAAGAAGAAAGAAAAAAAGGCATTTTCTAGTGCATTTAAAGAGTTGTGTGTTATAAAGGGGATAGTCTTCTTTATCCTTCTAGTAGATTAATGGACAGCTGTGTACATCTTAAGCTTATTGCCTTTTCAAAGTGATGTTGTAATGTCAGAACTGTGTGTAGTTTGCAAGCAATCTAAAAAGAGCTCATGCAACTTTCTGATGGACTGTATTAAAAGAAAAAAAAAAAGCACAGCCCCTAGAACACCTTATTTGAAAGGATGCAAAAGTCAACATTAGAATTAAAATAATTTTATTCAATGTACATGAACAGAAACAAAATATAATTTTTAAAACTTACTTGAAGAGATATATTGCTGGGCTGGCCCCATCACAAGTGTTCTCCGCTACGAGGCAGCAAAACTGACTAGACCCACTTACTGCTTTTTGGACCAACAAGATTCAAAGTACCACCTCACAAGAGTCCTTCAGCACACAGCAAACTATTTTGAAAACCAAAGAAAAACGCATCAACTCTTCACCTAGCCAGAAACTTTTAATTGTGTTCCACGGAAGGTCTTCCTTGAAAGTTCCATCCGTTACCAAAGAAGAGTACACAGTATGCGGCGCTATGTCTAAGCTCAATGGATCAAGGTTTCTCCCAAATACTTTTCTCTATTCTACTCTCTTGTACAAAGCATCTGCTATAAAATCCACACACTCAAAACCACAGAATTATACAAACCCGTGAGCAAGGCTGTTTTCAGTATGCTTGTTGCTATGTGCTGTTACCCGGTGTATCAGTTTTAACATGTGGTGGACATAGGTGGTAAAAGGGCTTTTCTCTTGACCACCTACTTCAGCATTTACAAGTTACCACTATTTTTATAACTTAGAGTGCAATGTAGTTAAGTTGTAGTTAAATTATGTCATGATATGGCACTGTAAGATAAGCAATCATTTGCTAAAATGCACCATTCCTTTACTATCAATTTTGTGGTGCTTTACCGATGATATAAATAATAATTTAAAAAGGCAACTAGAAGAGGAACTTTTAGGGGAAAATCTTTTAAAAATCTGGTTATCATCTCCTTTAATAAAGAAAATTAGGAAAAAAACCCTGGAACTGTCAGGTTCAAGGAAAACAATAGGAAGTAGCCCCTCACACAACAGTGTTAAACTGTGGACTCTGTGCCATATGACGTGGATGCCAGGACACTATGAGGACTTAAAGAGATTTTTCTTCCACAATTTTAACCAGCAAACGCTCTCAGACACAGAGTTCCCCAAGCCACAGATTGCTTAGAGTATATTCTGGGGTAGCACTGCTACCTGCTCATTCTGTTTCCATTCTTCCTTGTGCATCTGTTTCTGGCCACAGAGACTGGATGCTGGGCCAGAGGGACCTTTGGTCTGACTTGGGACAACTGTTTGCAAGTTAGTTCAAAACACTTCATAAACTTACACTTAAGACAAATTTCATCATTTGCCACGTTATTTAGTTAGAATGACTCAGGTTTTTGAGTTACAAATGGCTTCAAAAAGAGGGAAAAAAAAAAAAGCTTTTTTCTGCTGTGACTCAGTTGTATAAAACTATATAGAAAAATGAGCATTATGTGCAGCTGTAATGAAGAGCAGTAAGGTTTATATAAAACATTCTTAGAAATGTACCAAGCATAAACAAAAGATGATTTACAAATACATTTATTTAGCTGTTCTTCTAGTCATCATCAGAATCTGAATCATATTTCTTTCCTCTGATGGTTTTCTTATCCAACTTTGTGAAGTTTGTTCCAAATTTCTTCTGACTTTGAAAAGGTGGGTCCATCAAGTTTCCACTAGAGGAAAAGAGTACGATACGTTGATTAAAGCCATATTCATGCAGACAGTAAGCAGCATCTCTAATTACCTGTTCCTCCAGAGAAACATGGTAAGAGAAAACAATGCCTACTCCCTAAAGCCACCCTAGGCAGCACTGTGGTGGGTGCTGCTAGCCTGGATCACTGGAGTTCAGACAGGAGTGGGAGTGCTGGCAGCACCTGTGAGCAGAGCTCTAGGATAAAAACTGTCTGAAAGGGCTTTTGCTGCAACCTGATCATGCTAAAGACGAGCACCTACCAGATGAAACAGAAACCAGGGAGTCACAGACAGACTTTTTAAAACAAACAAGGATCCACAAATACAAAAGAAGCTGCAATTTTGCAACGGGGACTTCAGAGTAGAAACGAAGAGTCAAAACTGGGTTTTCTACTGCCAGATGTCACCTTGTACTATCGCTGCCTAGGCCAGGCAGAGCAGCTACTCCAGCAGTCACTGAACTCCAGCTAGTGGACTCTGGAGCCACCCACACCTCAACATGCACATATGACCCTGTAGTGCCTTTCTCAGGAGCATGTGGGTCTGTGGGTTGCTGGGAACAGCAGGTGTTCACATTAAAGCTGGAGCACCCACAGCTCCTACAGCAAGGGGTGTGTGTCCAAAGAGGGGAATCCCATCCCCTTGCTCAGGAAAGGGTGTGTGCATGATTTCACTCACATGGCCTGTGAGGCACTTCTGTCTATGAGCGAGTGAGCAACTAGGACCTTCAGGAATTACAGAAGGGTGTTTAGAAATTTGTAGGTGCTAACATTTTGTAGGTAATATTTTGCTGACATTGAGCCTACATGCACAGTTCACTGATTGCTAGTTAACTGCATGTCAGTAATAAGTCAATACACCACCCAGAACCTGGTTTTGGTCAACAAACAGTTTTCCCCTTAAATACAGTATATCCTTTCACCATCTGCTACCCCACAGGCTGAAGGAATGCAGCTGCTGCTAGGCTCTGAGAAGGACGACCTCTTCAGGAACTCCAGAGAGCAGGACATTACATTCAGAGCAGTGTGCAAATACAACACTTGTACATAAATGGCTCTCTCCTGGCGTGGATCTCCTGGGCTCTGCAGACATTGTGTTTCACCTTGCAAAGCCAGGATACTAAACTCATGGTCTAGCAAAAGGAACAATGAACAAAACAACTGCCCCACTCCACGAGGAGCTAAGAGCAGAACAGAGTCAAGTAAGAAATAATATTATGCTGTAAACCAACATACCAACATTTAGCAAATTCAATGCAGCTTGGCACAGCTCCACTGAAAGATTTCTCCCTCAAAAAGCTGCTGCTGTTTAGAATATATATCCAAGCTGTCTTTGACTCTTCTATGCATTTGCTTGTTACTGAACTGGGAAGTGAGTATCGCCACTTGTTTTGAACTAGAAATTTTAATTTCAGTCATTTAATCTGAAGTTTGATAGCTATTAAGCTAAACTGAACAGCCTTTAAGATACAACAGTACTTCTTGCCAAAATTTGTAAAGTAGACATTGAAATAAACTCAGATAATGAAGTTTAAAAAACAGCCAAAGACATTAAAATCAGAAGTGCAAAATTAACCTAAGAAGATACAGATGATGTTCTAGCCAGAATCTGGAAAGCAAAGCAGAAAGTTCTGGTACATGAGCCTCCTGGAAAGTTGTGCTGAGTTAGCTTCTTCTGCCTTCTATCTTGCAATCCTAAATGTGGGATTTGTGATGATTATATTGTACTGCTACACTATTTGCACTTCTGCAAATATTTTCACTTTCTATACCTATTATTATATACTTATTTTCACTTTCTGTACTGTTCATTGGAAAAAAACTCAACATGTTGACATATGCAATATAGACTAAAGTACAGTGTGAGGATGACTTGATGAGTTCTCCCTGAAGTGAGATTAAAAATACTCAAATGTGACTGCATTGCAACTGTGACATCTAAGCATCTTTAGCTGATTTAGGAAGGATTACATTGAAGATGCATGACTCTGAGAGGCCATATCAAAGCAGCACAGCTACCCCAAACACATCATGGCAACAACTGTATTTTTATTACTGTTGAAAAAGAACAATGTGAAGCTCATTATGTCTCAATAATTTGCCAAAAAAAAAATACTCTCTTCTTTCCCTTGCCACAGTACACAGAATAACTGGATTAAACTCCTGTGTGTCTTAAGCATACAACATATCAAAATTACAAACATGTAGAGATTCTCCTGTGTGCAACAACGCTCTCCTTGCACTGTCTGAAAAGAAAACAATCACAAAACAATTCATTACCTGTAATTAATGACGGCTGCACAGCCTAACCTCCATTCTAAGGTCTCTGTAGTGAAATCATCAGTATTGCCGAGGTCAGTAAAGCCTACAACGTAGTCTTGTGTTTTTCCATCTTTCACCAGTGCTAGAGTGGGAATTACTTTGATGCGCAGTCTCTCGCACAAGAAAGGTGATTTTTCAGCATTTAATTTCAAGAACTTTGTCTCAATATGCTTTTTTGCCAAAACAGTCAAATGTTTGTCCATTATTTGGCACCTGTGGGGAAAAAAAGAAGTGTCAGAATCAATAGGCTGATGACTATGTACTCTAGAGAAAAGGAACAGTAAAGAGCTAGTTCTATCATGTTTGTTGCTCAGACATGACCTTCGTAATTCTGAATTTAGTTTCAACAGAAACTGTGTTTCAGAGGTAGCTGGATTTAATGACTAATAGGGTAACAGCCTGGAGCATCTTTCTCGCACAATTACACCATCCATTTCTCTAATTTCTTCCTAATTACTCCAACATACACCTGAAAGCCTCTCTCTTTTCTTGAGGCTTGCATTTATTGATGAAATTTCCCCCTGACTTCTATTCTTCCTGCTCTAGCTTCACAGTCTGTCAGCTGGAAAAATTACTTGATAACGAACTTCTTATCTTCAGAGAAGTACTCTCAAGATGGTGTTTTGGTTTTTTTTCAGTCATCACATCCACAACTGAGATGCAGTAACTCACTTCACAGAAGAAAAAAGCACAACAAAATGTGATTTGCACAGACTGCTTCAGTAATGCTATAGGCAAAAATATTTCACTCTTCTGTTGCAATGGAATGGGAGTGAGCACATAATTATTGTTTCTCGGATGAAGGACAGTAACATGAATTGACCAAAATACTTCTCAGATGGCAGAGATCTGTGCAGTTGTCATCTGCAGTCTCAACTTTCTGGATTGTCTTCTTTAAGCAGTTTGGCTTAGCTGCAGGAACTCTGTGATGCAACGTCCTTAACTCAAAAAAGGCTGGAGTGGGCAAGGATGAAAGCAACTCGGTATTGTGGCTGGCAAACCGGACACACTAGCTTCAAGCTGGTTGTCAGCATGACACATTTTACAAAGCACTTTCTCTTTTCTTTTTATTTTCCTCTTTTCTCTCAAAGAACTTAGTGAAAGTTCTTTTTCCTAAGTCTACAGACTTTGTTGGTTCAAGAAAAAAAGAACCAAACAACCCAAACCTGTTCTAAGCTACTTTATTTGCAGGGACAGTCTTTTAACCTCCTTGAGTAAAAGCTAGCCAAATGCAATTGCTTCAGGTATTTCTGAAACTTAAATGTTTAACTTAGAAAATGTAGGATGCAAATACCTCACTGCATACTCCAGCTTTGACAGCTCTTTCAGTTTCTCACACTGAAGCTATTGCAGTTTATGTTCTCCAAGCCAGAGAGAACATTAACACCTTCAGGGGGTGGGTGGGGGGCAAAACAGCCAACCACCAACAGGACAACAGGCTCCTCCTTCCACAAACTACTCTCTGCAACTGTCTTTTAACAGAAGACATGGAAACAGACCCACTGAGGAACAGCCTACAACCCAGAACTTCTGAAATTCTCCCAAGGAAGTGGGAGATCTTATTTTAGGTCCCTATTTTGAGTCAGGACATGTTCTCAGATCTAGGTCTCTTGCACCCTAAAAAAGTGACATAATGAGAAAGGCACTGGCACAAAGGGAAAGCAGCTGCAACTGGTATCCACAGATCATTTCAAAGTAAAAGGTTAAATTCTGAGGATGCTGAGACAAGTTTGTTTATATTTTTAGTTTCATTTGACAGAACTGTCCAAAATCTCTGTCTGGAATAGCTAAAGTCATCTTCTGGAAATGCTGCTCTTCTATGGGTCACCACATTTACAGACCTGGCTGCCTCAGACTAAATCAATAATGAAACACAACACTCTCTGAAATACTGTCAGAGAAGTTAAACATTTTTATTCTCATCGGCTATGTAACAGAGGGTTAATTGTTGTCAAATCATGTTCTGATTAAATGGAATGGGAAAAAAAATCCAGTGTCTTGAGAAGGGATCAAGATTTGGAAAATGAAGGAATCTGAACACTTCTAAAAATGCCTATTTATGTGTGGGGTTTGAAAGAACAAATGAACATGTCTGGTTTGTAGATATCTACAAACAAAAGGTTTCTTGAGCACAGCTCATTTACTATACCTGAATGTTGTATCTCTGTAGAAATGGCAAACCACGTTTTTACTTTCTTTGACTTCTTGGAAAAAGTCTCTCTCACTTGGGATTTCTCTGTATTCTCCATGTCCTTTTGAAAGCCACTCCTTTTGTAAAACATAAAAAGAAATATTTAGTATGGAGTTTGTTAGTCCTGCACCCATTATGCAAGCTCTACAGCTTTTAAGAAGAATAAGAGGGGGCCTGCAGTAGAAACCCATTTCATACAGCAATGGAATGAGAAACAAATTATTTCCCCTCCTTTAGTTCTATCCTGAGAATGCACAAATGCCACTAGGCTAGACAAAACTTTTGGGTCATCCCTTTCTTAAAAAGAGGTGTGTGGTTGAGCAGTAAGGTTACCTTACACATCCTGTATAGAGCTGCACAGATTTCTGCAGTGCAGCCTGTTAGTTACACTAGGGTAGCATAAAGTGAACATCAATGACAGTAAATTCTCAGTGTCTGAAAATCGCTAATTGACAGCTTTGGCTACTTTCTCAAAAATGCTTTTGGATACTCAAAGAACTCTTGCCTAAAACTGATTCAAGACATTATGTTTATTAAAACAGATTTATTCTAATTTTTCTCTCTGTGAAAAAAATAAGGGAGAACAAAGCCCACTAACTCACCTGCAACAGATGATGTTTATCTATCAAATATACACTGAAGGCATGTTAACATGAGCCAGGCTTCCAGAAAACCATTCAGAAAACACACCCATACCCTTAGTCATAAACTGTATGGAGAAACAATTTCACAAGCTAATATTTACAGGCACCTTAAAAAAAATACCCAATTAAGTGTGCAAATACAGTTTAGAAAAAGCCAGTCTTTTAGATTTTGCAACAAATGCACTTAAGAAAAAAACTCCAGCTTCTACAATACTGTAAATTCACTGTAATGTACTAGAACAAGTACAGATTAAATGATTAGAAGTAGTGTGGTATGACAGAACTTGACAGAAACCTTTAGTTTCCAGTGGAGGAAAAAAACTTAGGTATGTCTTGCAGTTTTGTCTGAGTGGAGTGGGGAAAAAAAAAGGCAAACTAAAAATATTCTGTAAGCTAAATCAGGGTAGAACAAAGAATTTCTTGAATGTTGTACACATTAAAAATGCATAGAAGTATGAGCACATGAAGAAGCCATCAACGGTGGGTATGCATTAATTCCTTCTGCACAACAGTGTGGCAGCAAGCTCCTTTTACTGAGTAGCGAGTGTCCTTCCTCACATTTGCATTTGAAAACTCCTGACAACAGTGATTTAAGATCAACTGACATGAACAAGTTTTCACATGAGAACTACCACCTGTACTTGGTCCCAGTGACTTCTGAAAGAGGAAAACACTAGAACCAAATATAAACTGAACTGAAGACAATCAAATAGTGTGACACTTTCACTGCTTCTGTGTTTAAAGAATCAAAGCTGCTAACACTGTCTGTGTTCCAGCATCCTAACCACACCACAACATTTTATTGGCTTCCCACTCCAAAGCAAAGCATCAGCTTCTATGGGTTCCACCACAGCCAGAGCATCTCTCCTAACCCAGTCACCTGCTCCTCAGCCCCGTCTGCTCCTTCATTCAGGTTTGCCTAGATGGAGTAAGCTGAGAAACCTACAGCTTTGTACTTACAATTCAGGTCTCACATCATACATTACCAAAATTTTGGTGAGAACCATGTTCAAAGAGACTTTTGGGGAGCATAAAGACTACAACTTAGAATAAGGTATCAGTGACTAAAGCAGAATTTCTTTCCTGCAAGAATAAGCAAGCAGTTGTAAAAAGACAACATTTCATTGGGTAAGAAGGAGCAGGACAAAAAATTCCACCCTAGGAACAAGGAAAGACCTGGTATCATACTTGTGCAAAATAGCTTCACTTAAATGATGTAAGTAACAACCTCCAGAATTCAGAAGCTTAAGAAGCCTAAAAGTTTATCACTAGGTTGCCTACAAGGCTTACAATTCCAGATAGCAATGTTCAGTGAATACAGCCACACTCCAATTTTGGTATGAAACTCTACCCCATCCTTATTGTAAACAATCACAGAGGTTCTTCTCTCCTCCTGTTAAAAAGCACACAGCATGCACACATGGGCAGACACTTTCCTGGATAACTTAAAATTAAAAACTACAGAAAAGAGAGAAAGGAGGAAAAACACCCCAAACCAACAAGCAACTCCAAAGCAATTATTTCACATATACAATTTCCCTAGGATTTCTGAATAGTCTGTCACGCTGTACACATCCAGAGTCTGTATTACTACAAGAATTACTTGTTTCTGCTGCTGGGCCTTTTTTAGTGCCTCAAGCCTCCTTTGTTTAAGGCGTTCCAATTCATCTTCATCCATTTGGTCCAGCTTCTGCATTTCAGCATCCAGATGTTCTTCCACAACCTTGGTAGTCTGAAGTATTTCATTCTCCAGAACTTTTTGAAGTATTTCAACAGAAGTATCAGCGGCCATCTTTAACTAGAAAGGGATCTCTTCAGAGCTGTGGAAATAGTGATACATGGAATTAACAATCTATACAAGCACTTAAAATCCTCACCTCTGGCTGACTTGCAGCTCACACTGTAGCGAAACAAAATGCTATGCTATTTGAAGACAACAGTAGATCTTTTCTGTATTGCAGCTCCCTCTGGAGAACACTTTCATAATGAACACAGATGGCAACAAAGACACCAGTCAAGTCCTATTCTCTCAATCCCAAAGGCAGATGTTGAAAGCACACAGGAACCTGAAATTACTTGTCAGCACAAAGAAATAAAATCTACCAGTTCCAAAGGAACACTCATCCTAAACCAGGTCCATTTACCTTTAATAAATACATCTTCTGGTTTCACAAGTTACAAGCTGCTGGGAGGAGGTGCAAGATGTCTCAGAATAAGTCCAAGCAATGCTTAGCATTTAAGTTTTCACCAGTACTTTAAATGCAATTACTTTAATTAACTGGATGCATGTTAAAATATTTAAATATGAATCAACACTCCTCAGCTAAAAGACAAGGTGGCTGACAGCAAATGCTTTATGTCGATACTCTGCATCAATTAATACAAGGGAACTGCTATTGCCAACACCACCCTATGGCAGCCAGCAAAGGGATTTATAAACCCCCAACAACCACTACCAAACTGTTGTGTGAAGAAAGACAGCTAAAGTAGTTTTCCATAAAGTTCTCCCTGCCCAAACACTGCAAGAGGCACAAAATACTACGACTGAGGTGCATGAAGAACTGGGGTAACATAACTGATTGATCTCCAGAATAACCTTAGGCTACAAAAAACTGCCACTGTAACAAGTGACAGTTTGAAAAGGGGGGCGGGTGTACAGTCACGCTAGTCAGATTCTTAACCTGCAGGCCACGGATTTGATGTGCTGAATTTGGGTTCCAGACTACTCGTGGCTGTATTTCAAGACGGCCGAAACAGCAGTGCCAGCGGCTTTGCAAGCACGCCGCGTACAGAGGCAAGGCAGCACTTTAAGCAGTGACGGGCAGAGTACCAAGACCACGGCTAAACTCCAAGCGTAACGCGACATCAGCAGTGCTCAGCC
>NW_008630132.1:950-2792 GCF_000691845.1 Merops nubicus | reverse complement strand
CAACTTCTGGCATCTTCTCACAGAAGCTACTCCTGTAGCCCCCTTGCTACCAAACCTTACCATGTAAACCCAAGACAGTTGTTCTTAGATGGACTCCAAAACTGCAAGCCACATTTATTCTATGAACAACACCACATCTACCACACTTTTTCAACAATATTTCTACATTGACAGCTGTCTGCTTAAATGGCAGAACAGGATATTTGACCCAATACATTTATTCAACATCTAGAAATACATTTACTGACTTTGGTACTCCATTGCTCAATAATTATGACACCACCATCTCCCCCCCAAAATCTTATAAAAAGCATTCTAACTATAGAGCAGCCAACACTTAAATATTAAAAAACATGCAAAAACAGTAACTAAGAAAAAAAATAATTCTGAAGAAATTATTTGTCTTTTGAGAAATGACTGTGGAAACACTTGGTATGATCCAGAATGACTTTCTAAAACTCGGCTAGTGATGCATCTCTGGGAAAACATCCACTTTGGTATTCTTTAGACATAAGGAGGGAAAAGAAGAGGAAAAAAAAACAAACAAACAAACAACCCTTTTCATAAAAATTATCCTAACCAGTAACAAAGACTAGCTTAAATCAAGAACAATTGAATTTTAATCTATTTGCAAATAAAAGCTGCCAATAAATAGAATTATGAGACACACACATCTGAAGTTTGCTAAACACACAAACCAGTCACTAATGTATATGAAATGCTGGGGTTTGAACCCCGAGCCCCAAATTGAGGTTGACAGCCCTTCAAAAAGAGGTGGTGAGTTTGCCTTATAGCTTCCCCCCAGGATGCGGCCGGCCCTGCAGGATGAGCCATAAGGGAAATGAGCCCCAGGTGTCCCGCATTGAGTTGACAAAGGTCAGGTGTCCTGTTTGGGGATAAAAGCTGGGACCACTTGCAAGAAGGGAGGAGTGTCTGCTCTGTGGAGTGCACTCCACAGAGCTTCCTAGTTCAGAAAGGACCTCCTGACTCTCCCTGGAACTGGGCCCCAATCTGTTTAGACCTTTGCGAATGTGGGCTGATCGGGTGAGAGTTGCCATGTGGCCACCTTTATTTTATTTGTTTAACTTTCTGATCTGGCTGTTTCCTTTGCCATCCATGGGAAATCTTGCCTCTCTGTACCACCTATTGTCAGTTGGATTATGTCTTTTTTGGGATCATTTGGGGTAATGTTGATTGTATGTGAACTAATTGACTTGTTTATACCCCCAGCAATCATTCATGGCATGACCTTTTTGTATTCAACACATTCCACTTATTCGTTCATCTTTCTGCTGACTGTCGTTCCTGTTAGGCCTAGTCATTGGCAGAACAGTATGCCATTAAATATAGATTTCTGGGAACATGAAAATATTTGTTTCCATTTAGTACTTAGCTACTTTCAAGAGCTTTAATATATAGACTACCAATACTTCTGAAAATTCTACAGAGGCTCTGAATCTCTAGAAAGTATTTACAAAAATATCATAGAATCACTATGATTGGAAATGACCTCTAGCATCTTAGAGATCTAGACCACAGCCTCAAGTGCTACATATACTCATTTTTAGAACACATCCAGGGCGGATGACTCTACCACCTCCCTGGGCAGCCCATTCTGGTGCCATACCAGTCTCTCAGTAAAGAAATTCTTCCTAATATCCAATCAAAACCTCCCCTGGCACAACTTGAGGCCATTTTCTCTTGTCCTAATCATTTGGGAGAAGAGACCACCACCAGACTCGCTACAACCTCCTTTTAGGTGGTAGTAGTAGAGAGCAATAAGGTCTCCTATCATTCTCCTCTTCTCTAGACCAAACCACCCCATCTCTATCTGCCGGACCA
>NW_008630132.1:0-678 GCF_000691845.1 Merops nubicus | reverse complement strand
CCCAAGCCTGGAGCGTTGCCTGGGGTTGTTGTGACCCAAGTGCAGGACTCTGCACTTGCCCTTGTTAAACTTCATACAATTGACCTTAGCCCATTGCTCCATCCTGTCCAGATCCTTCTGCAGAGCCTTCCTAACCTCAAGCAGATCAACACTCCCACTTAATTTCCTGTCATCTGAAAATTTACTGAGGGTGCATTTTATTCCCCTTGTCCAGGTCATTGATAAAGATATTAAATAAGACTTGTCTCAAAACCGAGACCTGAGGGACACCGCTTGTAACCTGTCACCAAGTAGATTTAACTCTGTTCACCACAACTCTCTGGGCTCATCCATCCAGACTCTGCCTTTCTAGGCCATGAGCTGCCAGCTTCTCCAGCAGAATGCTGTGGGAAAGGGTGTCAAATGCCTTACTGAAGTCCATGTAGACAACATCTACCGCTTTTCCCTCATCCAATAGATGGGTCACCTGATCGTAGAAGGAGATCAGGTTGGTTAAACAGGACTTGCCCTTAATGAACCCATGTTGGCTGGACTTGATCCGCCTGTTGTCCTGCACTTACCGTGTGATCACCTCTAAGATGAACTACCTCCTAAGTTCCAGCAAAAGCTCCCTGTTCAGCCACACCAGTCATTTTCCCCACCAGTTTGTCTTACAACACATGGGGCCCGCCTCCTCCT
>NW_008630131.1:0-9263 GCF_000691845.1 Merops nubicus | reverse complement strand
AAAAAAATGTGTTTTCTTTGTCACTTCAGAAGATAACTTTGGAGTTTTAGTTCTGATTTTGGTGATCTGCAGTATCAAACAGGACTTCTAACACATCCCCTCCAAGAAGCCTATTCTCAAAGAGCTTCAATGAGGAAAACAATACTGCAAAAAACACTGAGTCCAGAGAGTCCCTTCTAGAATAATCTAATGCTGTCTTTCCAATAGTCATATCCTTATTGTGCAATTCAGCTGCAAATTTCAATATATTATAGAGTTGCAGTAGACTAAGTTATCAATTAACCCACCCATTCCTTGCTCAATCATTCTTTTCACTAAATTGAATTTGCTTTCAATACATTTACTAAGCAAAATCATCTCAGGTGCAAACGTCTAGAGTGTCTCTCTCGTCTCAGCACCAGTGTCAGTGAGGGAAAGGAAAGAGATTTGAGAGTACATGATAAAGAGTGAAAAGTTAGTCAGAATGAGGGTTTAGATTAAAAGATAAGTGCAAAAACAACTCAGCAGAAGATAAATAACTGGTTTTACTACATTACTGCAAGTGCAGCTCACCTTCTAATCTTTCTATCACTTGGCTAAGATGTGTTGCTTTCTCTCTAATGGAATATTAATCTGGTTTAGTTGTAATTAGTGAAACCACTCTTCACTTAAAGAACAAACATTGAATATAACTCTCTAAAAGGTTTACATTTGTCCTTCTAATTAAAGCAATGAACTTGCACAGCTCTCTTTAATGACAGCTGCAACTATTATTCAACAAGGTTTTCAAGGAAACTTTAACAGGCAACACAAGCACAACATCAAGCATGTGTACTCTCTCAGGTACAGCTTGAAGGTCACTTGGAACAGCAGGTTTGGTTTTTTTAATCCGTATCTCAAAGGGCTGGCAACTTATTGGCTGCCCTACCAGCAGACCTAGCTGCAGCCGTGCTTTGTTCCCATGTTCTCTGCTGTGCTTCATGGTGAAAGCTGGCAGCATTTTCCAGCCAAACCTGATGAATGCTGGACACCAAATATATACTCAGAACACTTTCTAAATTGCAGGAGTTCAGTACAGACTCTCTGAATCTTTTTTTACTTTTTTTTTTTTTTTTTTTTTTTTTTTGTGTATGTTTGGGGTTTTTTGTTTGGTTGGGGGCTGGGAGGGGGGCCTTGGGTCATGGTTTTTTGTTGCTTCAGTTTTGATTTGTTGGTTTTTCTGTTTCTAGTGAGAGCATACCAAATGTTCTCTTAACGATGATGAGATTTTTATGGCTTAACATGATTACACACATAATACATACTATTTAATGATGATACCTTACTCCTTGACCCTTCATGGCAGAGTGCTATAGACAATTTTAACAGCACAAGTTTTACACATTACATAACCTACATTATTCTCATCAGTGCCCCATGAAATTAACTGCCTGAATAGTTGCAATATTGCACGGAGTCATTAAAGTTCAGTTTAAATCAGTTCAACAATACACAGCTTAGCTGGCAGAAGTGGAATATTAGTTCCAAGATCTGAAGTCTATGAAGAAATTGTCAACAACTACCATGCCTTGTTTCCAATAAAAATATAATTGTGTCACTTTGAACAGGAATGCTCAGCAACAGCCTTGGAAGATTAAGAATCAGATTGCCTACCATTCTTCAAATATATTCCTGCAGACACACTCTTCAATAATGCAGCCCAGTAGCTACTGAACAGCATCTTACCCTACTTTATGTATCTTTCCAGACAAATATAAGCAATGGTGAAAAACTACTGTATGTCCAGCACTCAAATCCCACTAATGATTTTTGTTATATGTATTAAAAATTTAGAAGAAACTACAGTTTATTGCCAGGTTTCTGCTGCTTAAAAATAAATATCAATAGCAAGAATCATAGGGAGGAAGAGAGGGAGGGAGGGAGGAAGGAAGGACTGTACAATGGATCAGAACAGAATAATTTCTGTTTAATTTTCCTATTGGCAAATAATTGCAGATGACTAGAAATATTTCCACAAAAGAAAATGTCATTTAAAATGTCCCCACATCAAGCATGAGAGATTTTGCTCAAATATATTCACTAGCTCACAGATGATGGGCTTTAGTAATGGAAAAAAAAGGAGATGAACTCTTTTGGCAAATACACTTTTTAGTCAAATATTTAAATCCACTACCTTGAAGCACAGCTCATGGCACACAACAAGTGTGTGTAGTGAGGGAGGCTCAGTTCTTGTTCCAAAGTCCATGGCTTAGGCCCATGTATGCTGAAGATGTAGAAGTGAGTTAAGAGCAGAACAAACAAAATTCCCAATATAAAAATTTATTACATACCCTGTTTTGGCTACCGTGAACTTTGGTAAAGGGTGACAGTAATAACTTGTTCCTTGGGCCACGTTGTACTTATAAATTTACACATCTCAGTTTTCCCTTCTCCCTCTCTGGAAAGTGTAATGAAAGACATTCAATAATTTTAAGAGTGATGAGTTACTCCTATCTGATGTGAAGACACAAGGAATTAACCCAAGATACTTTCTCAGCTATTAAGAGAAAAAAGCTAAAACACAGAAGAAGATGATGGTGAATATAAAACATTCATACAACACAAAAAACTTGCAGGATGCTTCTCACAGAGAGATGAAATGCCACAGCATTGCAGTAAGATCAGGGAAGGCTCAGTGAGCAGCAGGATGGGGCAGCTGGGTGCTGGCACTGGCAGAGAAACTTATGCTGACAAACATTAATACCTCTCATATTAAAGTGCAAAAAGCTTCAAGAGTACAGCAATCTTCAGTCTTCTGCCCTGTAGTCCTTTTCAAAATCTCTTCTCACAGCAGGGAAAGCTACAGCTACATCTGCAGAAAAGGATAGAGACATAGCCTATTTTATACTTACCATTCCTAAGAACAAGTCAAAATTCCACTAAATGTGACTTCCATCTGTTGTTGCTGTTTCAGGTGGGCACCAGTGATAACAGCTAGAAGCAATTTGAAGCGTATTAAGGACTACAGAGACTTAGGAGCAGCAGTGAGGGACTTGGGGTGCAGGTAGTCTCTTCATCAGTCCTCCTGGTCAAAGGGAAGGGGCTTGAAAGGGCTAATCAAACTGGGAAAAGCAACAGATGGTTACAGGACTATTGTCACAGCCAGGCCTTTGGCTACTTAGATCATGGCCACAGGCTTGCCAATTTAGTAAAGAGGGCTTCAAACTAAAGTTGCCAAGGGAGGAGATCTTCAATCCGTCTCACTCTGAGGCCAGAGCCAGAAACAGGTACCCTGGGCCTGGACAAGGATCACAGGCCAGCAAGAGAGCACTTGAAGTACAAGATCATGGATTCCAGCCAGTAAGTTAGCTTCAGCGGGGGTCCAACTTAACTGCTTCTATGCAAATGCAGAGAGCATGGGGAACAAACAAGAGTTACAGATGTGTGCACGCCTTCAGGCCTATGATGTTGTTGGCATCTGTCGTGGGCTGACACACATCACACTGTTCCCCACAGCATCACTGAGATGTGGTGGGATGGCTCCTATGACTGGAGTATGGGAATAGAGGGAGATAAATTCTTTAGGAAAGATAAGCAGGGGAGAAGAAGAAGGCATGTTTCCCTCTGCATCAATGATCAGCTGGATTCATGGAGCTTTGGATGGATGAGGAGCTCACCAAGAGCTTATGGGTCAGGGTTAAAGGGAAGGCAGGGGAAGGTGATATCACAGTGGGGGGCTGCTACAGGCCACCTGGCCAGGAAGACTGAGCGGATGAGGCCTTTTATATACACATAGGGGCAGCTTTACATTCACAAGCTCTAGTCCTCATGGAGGATTTCAACCACTCTGGTATCTGGACAGACAGCACAAGCAGAGCACCAGCAACCCAGGAGGTTCCTGACCATTTCCTTCTACAGGTGGTAGAAGAACCAATGAGAAAAGGAGCTATGCTGGACCTTGTTCTCACCAACAAAGAGGGGCTAGCATCTGAAGCTCAAGGGTAGTCTCGGCTGCAGTGACAACAAAATTGTGAGATTCAAGATCCTTAGGGCAACAAGGAGGGTGCATAACAAGCTCACTACCCAGGACTCCAGGAGAGCAGACTCTGACCTCTTCAGAAATCTACTTGGTAGATTCCAGGGGATAAAGCTCTGGACAAAGGCCCAAGACAGTTGGTCGATATTCAAGGGCCACCACCTCCAAGCCCAGGAGCAATAGTCTACAGAGAGTGGAAGCAAGGACAAATAGCCTGGGAGGAATACAAAGAAGTTGTGCAAGCATCTAGGCATCAGGTTAGGAAAGCTAAAGCCCAGATAGAATTCAATCTGGCCAGGGACATCAAGGGTAACAAGAAACACTGCTACATTTTTTTTTAGAAAAGCTATGGAAGATGTGGGCCTTCTCCAGAAGGAAATTGGGGACCTGGTGACAAAGGATATGGAGAAAGCTGAGACACTCAACTTCTTTGCCTCAGTCTTCACTGGAAAGGGCTCTAGCCACACTGCCCAAGTTGCATAAGGCAAAGGGAAAGACTGTGAGAAGGAAGATCTGCCCACTGTAAGTGAAAAGCAGTTTTGAGACCATCTAAGAACCTGAAGCTGTCTGTACAAGTCCATGGGTACATCCACAGGTCCTGAGGGAACAGGTGGATGAAGTTGCTAAGACAATTTCCATCATATATGACAAGTCATGGCAATCTGGTGAAGTTCCCACTGACTGGAAAAGGGGAAACATAACCCCCATTTTCAAAAAGGGAAAAAAGGAAGACCTGGGCAATTACAGGCCAGTCAGTCTCACCTCTGTGCCTGGCAAGGTCATGGAGCAGATCCTCCTTGAAGGGTATGTTAAGGCACATGGGAAATGTCAGGAGGTCATTGGTGGCAACCAGCATAACTTCACCAAGGGCAAATTGCGCTTGATGAATTTGGTGGCCTTTTATGATGGAGTTACAGTGTCAGTCGGTAAGGGAAAAGCAACTGATGTCATCTACCTGGACTTGTGCAAAGTTTTTGACATTGCACCACATGACATCCTGGTCTCTAATTTGGAGAGATGTGGATTGGATGGATGGTCCACTTGGTGTATAAGGAATTGGCTGGATAGTTGCACTCAAAGAGTTGCAGTCAATGGCTCAATGTCCAAGTGAAGACCAGTGATGAGCGACGTTCCTCAGGGATAGGTACTGGAACTAGTGCTGTTTAACATCTTTGTCAGTCACATGGACAGTAGAATTGAGTGCACCCTCAACAACATGGAACCAAAAGATCTGCTGTTTTATCAACATGAAGTCACAAGTTTTACAGTTTTAACTGAAATTATCATGGAAATAACATTTTTTCAAGAAAGTTTGCTCCTAATACTCTTTAAATAACTTGCAGTAACACAATGTAAACCTTCAAGAATAGGAAGCAACATTAATATATGTTGGCATGCTAAGAAAAATGTTATCATTTTCATTAGTGGCTCTATTATTCTATTACAAGACAACAGATTGTTGTGACTACATTAGCAAAGCATGATTTGAAGACAGACACCTTTCTATTAACCAACTGACATCTGTGGAGAACAGAGGAGGTTAAAAAGAGATCAGAGAGAGAAGGAAAGAGAAAAATAATGAACTTCAATGGAGGCTCAAAGTGCCTGTGGGCAGACAGGGTATGGGGAGGGTAAGATGTAACATAGAAGCAATAGTCCTCTGCTGTGATTTTTGAATCCTGTCAGAATGATGTTTTTTTCTTCCTAGATTCATCTATGTTAGGTGCTTCAGGTATTCCTTTAGGACCAGAAGAAGTTCAGAGATGTTGCATTGTGCCTGTGAAAAATGCAAGATTTTGTGTGACAGCATTTATAAAACATTAGTTATATCTCAACTTTTCCTTCTGGAGAAAAGCCTGATCAGATCAAGTCAAATTAACTGATAAATGCTCTGATTGTTAAAAAACACTAAACTGACTAAAATATCAAAGGCAACCTGAAGCTGGGTGATCCTGTGTATTCATATATCAATGCAAACAATTTACAGTATTACAGCTGGAAAGTTATTTCACAACATCTCAGTTATACGATATCTCAGTCTACATGATTCTCACTATCAGTTAAACACTGACACAGAATTTATAATGGGTACCCAACACAACTGGTTGAAAGCTAGCCTAGGCATGACAGCACCAGGCTGAAGTCACCACAGTTATCTTACCCCTACACTCCAGTACAATTTGTGAAGCGTTGCCCAGCCTAGTGCACATTTAGGTAGAGGGTTTCTTTGCCTCATGAAGCAATGTCAACACAGAACATTTCCAAATGTAGCTTGTAAGAGACGGTCCTAGGTGACCCTAGGACAACAGGATAGGAGACTTATTTAGCTTCTGGCTCTTGAGCTGTAAGGAAGTTACAGTGGAAGTGTTACTTGAAGTGGGATAACAATTTGACTCTGCAGGGAAGGATGGAGTGGTAGCTCTCTCCATAGTTTTACAAGTTCCATGCAGGAAATCCCTACTCTCTGAGATGAAACATGGTCACTTGCTGAACTACAAAGCTACTTTTCCAATATAGTGCCGGATACCCTATATGAAGATATCCTGTGGAAGCAGGATGAGCCTGGAAGAAACAGAGTGAACATAAAGTCTGTTTGACTTCCCCTTGGAGTCACCCTTTACCAAATGCTGCAGTTCAGAGAATGTTTCTAACAGGCTACATGGCAACAATCACTACTCAACACCATAGCATTTAAGGAACCATGTAATTAACCCACATGTAATAAAGAATATTTCTTCCACTACAACAGTAAGGATTTAGAACCAATTCTACTTACAATTATCTTTAACAAGCATTTAATCCTCCTCCCATATGAAACAGAATATATTTTGATCCAAGCTAATTACGTTCAACAGTTGAATTAATCTGAAAACATGGTATTCCTAACTTTGTGAAAATAAAAACTCACATTTATCTCCCCTCCTTCTTCCCTCCCACCCCTTTTTTTTTTTTTTTCCCCAGGAGGTTGTGATAAACCCATCATTTGCACACTGGTAATTAGAACTAGGAACAGAATGTTCCTTTCTTTTCCTTTTCTGCTGAGAAAATACATCACACTAAACTGTTTTCAAATAGCTAGTAACATGTCACTATTATTATTTACATTCTTCATATTATATTATTTATATTATTTACATTGCATAAATACTTGCTTGGTTATCCCATATTTTAAAGTGATTTTCCAGATGAGAGCATTGGTAGCAAATGATCAGCAGGTTTTCTGTATGAAATCATTATCACATGCAAAATAGAATAAATAATGATGAAATCTGCTTAATGAAAGCAGATGAACTGGATAATTTGTTCCTGTTTTGGATGACTTTTTTCAGCTTTTATTTGCATAGACATTTTTCTTGTGAGGAAAAAAAAAATCCTGAAATCAAGCTTTTGTCTTCTCTCCAGACCTCAGTCTCCCATGGTGGTGTCATTTTGAAAGCAAAGTACAGAAGAATTTTATTCTAAAACCCCTGTCTGTCAAGTATTTTCATAGATACATTAGCACTTGTTTTCTATAAGAAACATTGTTTGGTTTTTTTCTTAGACCAGTTTCTGGACTGAGAAGTAGCCAAGTAAATTGACTGAAAACTGCCATCTACTGCCTCCAGGAGAAATAGCTGAAGCTAAGCAGTTGCACCATGACTGGAAGAGCAAAAGAAGTTCTGGCATGGTCCTTCTCAGGCCAATACAGGAAGGATTAAGAAGCTGGAAGGAGACAACGGCACTTTCTTAATTTTTGTGCTATATCAGACCTACAGGTTTTTATTTATATCAGCAATAAGATGTTTTCCACTTGGAGAGACACACGTGAGAAGCACTGACATTTTCCATGGAATGCATTGTCTGGTACATCATGACTATGGCTTTAAAAACCACTAAGGCATATAATTAGGTTAGTTTGTATGTAGATATGGCCTCATATATATACATATATACCTATGTATACATACCTATGGCCTCATATATATACATAGATCATCTACTATGTTGCTTTTTTGGCCTTGGCATACTGGCAATAATTTCATATGCACTTTGTTAACAACAAAGTTGAATTTAAGTCAGTTGTCAGACATTAAAATTATGGATATAAGGCTGGTTTCTAGATCTGTTTTTTTATTCCTTTTTGCTCTCAAACCCCTTACCTCTAATGACTTTCAGATCCCATTTCTACATAGCAGAAAAAAAGCATACCTTGCATCCTCTTGAACCTCAGAGGAGTTATGCTGGTATGGCTGTCCATATTCAGAGAGTAACTCTGCCTGTGGTTGTTTTTTGTTCCTCTATTCCTGCTAGTCTACTGATATCCTAAATCTGAAAACAAACAAACAAACAAACAAACAAACAAACAACTAAATTTCCTTCTTATTCCAGGAAGAACTTCTAAAATAGATTATGTATTGGAAGCAGATTTTGTGAAGGCTGGGTGGCAGTGCACTAAACTACTGCAGTCATAATGGTCTCTCCCAGCTTCTTGAAAGCTGGGGGATTTTCCAGTTCCTAAGGATGATAATGAGAAAAGTGAAAGCAAAGGAAGAAACAGATATTAAGTCTCAAAGAAGTATGGTTGACACAGCTGCTAACAGGAACATATTTATCATGGGACATAAAGGGTCTGAAGAGGACTGACCATACAGAACAACTTAATGAGAAATGTTCGCTCTTATCTGCAGAGAGTAATCAAAAACTGCTTAGATCTTGCTCAAAAATTTGGTGACATTTAAAAGGAATGAATAAATTTTATTACAAGACCATATATGTATTCATTTGGAGGGATCATGAGATGATGCACATAATAAATCCTTAAAGTCTAGAATATGTTGGGCAGGTGGTTCCAAAAGCATACATCAATTTTTCACTTTACCACACCATATGCTATTTTATATACTTCACACACTGCGTATGTTTTTGAGAATGTGCCAAATGCAGAAACTAAGATAATGATGTTCTCCAAATTGTCAGCTGCATTTGTGCATTCCAGCTGAATTCAATCAAGAGTTCACATCCTGTAAAAGATAAAGATACTTATTCTGAATATGATGTGACAAATACTTTCTGTCATGGTGGAAGGAATTTAGATATCACTGCCAATCACTCCAGCTTATTTTTCCTATGGTGGTTGAAGTGATCCTGATATACCTCACTTTGGAGGAACATGCTCAGTCACTTACTGCCTCATACCTGAGTTTCAGTATTCCCTCACTGATGATGCAGTAGGTTCCATCTGAGGATACAATAATACTTTAGCTTAATTTCATAGAATCATAGAATCATA
>NW_008630130.1:30642-91254 GCF_000691845.1 Merops nubicus | reverse complement strand
AAGGGGCTGAGAGCTGAGCCGGCCGCGGGCACCGCACCCGCCACAACAGCGCCCGGCCCCCGGCAGCTGGGGCGCGGGGTGAAAGGAGCAGTGTCTCGCCAGACAACGGCCACTTTCAGGCCAAGTGCTGTTGACACAGTGAGAACCCAGTTCCTCTCCAAACACCACACCAATAGGGCTGCTGTTCTCCTTGCTTCCTCAGCCCTGCTTAACAGCTTTGCCCGAAACACAAAAATCGCGCGCGGACGCGTGGGGCTGGGTGAGGGTTTTTATTTCTGCTGAGATGAAACCTGTGGGATGGGCACAGGGCTCAGCCTGGGCTCTGCTAAGAGCAAAGCAGCCCTGGAGCTGGAAGCGAGGGTGCAAGAGGCAGAGCCAGGGATGAGTTCAGCCTGTGATGGCTGTAAAGAGCTTCAGAGGAGAGAACTGCAGTGATGGAATAGCACAGAGGTGGGCAGAAAAGGCTTGGGGTTGACTCCTGGCTGCATAGAGCATCTGAGCTGAGCTCTCAGGGTCTCGTCTGCACCTCGGGTGGCTGCACGTGACATGAGTTTACCTGCTTTGCTTCTTCCCTCTCAGGACCTCAAGGCACTTTACAGACATCACCGTGCTGCGGGAGTGAGCCCAGCAGCAGCAGACCCAGGGCTTGGACATGGACCTGCAGCCATGCCCACCCCACCCCATCACCACTGAGGTTCCAAAATGGGTGGGAGTCCACCTGTTGTCCCAGGTATCAAGCGACAGGACAAGAGGAAATGGCCTCAAGTTGCACCAGGGGAGGTTTGGGTTGGATATTAGGAACAATTTTTTCCCCAAACCAGTTGTCAAGCCCTGGACAAAGCTGCCCAGGGCAGTGGTGGAACCTCCATCCCTGGAGGGGTTTCCAAGCTGTGGAGATGTGGTGCTGAGGGACACGGGTCAGCGGGGACCTGGCAGGGCTGGGGGAACAGTTGGAAGGTTTCTACCAACCTGAATGATTCTGTGATCCTGTGAAAACTGCCCAGTGCAGCCCAGACAAGCAGACACTGCACTGCTCCTGGATGGGAGCCTAGGAGCAAATATAAGCTTTTCAAACCAAACGAGCAGCCCTGGAGCCACAGTGGCTCTCAGCAGCCCCCGTGGGAATCACCACCCACCACAGGATGTGGCGAGGGCAGTTATCAGATTCCCCCTAAATTCTGCCCAGCACATTGAGTAGTGTCGGTGGGGTAGTTCCCACCCACCCCAGAGGTCAGGACAGCCCCAAAACCATCAGGCCTCGCTGATCCCCTCCGTGTGAGGCTTCACAGGATCTGTCCCAGTGATTTATATGCAGCTCAGGGCTTGTTTCATGTTTGTGAGGAGCTGGATGCTCCCACAGCGCTCTATAAATAACGGAGGATTTGAATTATACGAATAACAGTTCATTACAGATGATTTTATGTGAGGCATTTGGGTTCTTTTTCTGCTCAGAAGCTGTGTGGCTTCTGCACAGGCTAATTCTTTAAAAATTACACAGAAATTTTGGGTAATGCCTAGAGCTGCAAGCTGCCCAGAGAGGCTGTGGAGTCTCCTGCTCTGGAGAGATTCCAAACCCGCCTGGATGTGACCCTGGGCACCCTGCTGTGGGTGAGCTGCTGGAGCAGGGGTGGGATGAGATGATCCTCAGAGGTCCCTTCCAGCCCCACCATGCTGGGAGTCTGTGATTCTGTTTCTAGCCCAAATGGGACCCTCTGATCCCTTCTTTGAAACACCTGCAAACACAGAGCAGACGCCACCCGGTCTCCTCCTGGCAGCATGCAGCCACTGAAGCAGACCTGGCAGAGGAGTGTGGGTGGGCTGGCACTGGCTGGGCACCCTGAGAGTGCCTCTGGGCCACCACTTCTGTAGCCCTGACTACCCAGATGCATTCTATAGCTGCAGCTTTCTGGTGCCTGGCTGGAGGAAGGTCTAAGACTTCAGGGAGGAATAAACCATCTGCTCTTCTCCAATACTTACACCTGTGACTTTGAAACTCACCCTTCATAAAAACAAATGCCAGAAACCCTGCACTGCTCCAATGCCCAAGTAAATGTTTAAATGAGGGAGTTCAAAAGGATTATGAACAGAAGGCACTGAAATATTTGCATGCAGGAAAAAGGTTGGGAGTTTCTGCAGTATTTGCCCAGCTCTCACAGTACTAGTGTATAATCAACCATCCTGACCATCCACAATCCAAATATCAAAAATATTCCAACCCTCTGAAGGATATGTTTCATTTCAATGGAAAAACAAGAGAAATACCATTAAGAATAGGCTACACCCATGTGTTACCCTGTACCTACAAGAACACGGAATATTGAAGCTCAATTTCCTTCAGAGACAGTGCAGAAGTAGAGCTCAGATGTCCTCACTCTTCCTGACAGCAGGCTGGAAACACTTTCTTGGCTTTAGGTATTTTTAAACTTTTCTCTGCCAGCCTAATTATCATTATGGGACCAAAGCATTTGTGCATGTGAACCACTGTGCTGCAGAGAAAAGAAGGAACATCAATCCTTATATGTGGAAGGAAAACCAACATGGATTGGGGCAGGGGACAGTGGACTCCCAAGTCCAAGAACTTCCCCCAGGTCCCCTTCAGCCACAGACTATCACCAAGGAAAGAAAAAAGAGAGGGTGGAGGCAAAGCAGCAGCTGAATAAGAAATAGTAAGAAAATGAGACAGAAAAGCAGCAAAAGGAAAATCAGAAGGCAAAATAAAAGAGAAGACAGCAGAGAAGTGGGTGGAGCCATCAGGTACCCACTCAAGAAGCCCAGATCGTGGCCTCTGCTGGGTCCTGTCTGCCCAGCCCTTCTCTGATGGCCACAGGCACCCCTGGCATCCCCATCCCACAGTCCTCACCCCAGCATCCCCATCCCAGAGTCCTCATCCCAGCATCCTCATCCCAGAGTCCTCACCCTGGCATCCCCATCCCACGGTCCTCACCCCAGCATCCCCATCCCAGAGTCCTCACCCTGGCATCCCCACCCTGATGCCCAAGGTGACTCCCATCTCTCACAGCCTGGTCTATTTGCTCTCTCATCCTCCCAGCCCCTGGGGCAGCTCTGTGTGCAGCAGAACGCTGTATTTGGCATGGCCTTGGGTTTCCAGGATTTAGTTTTTAAATGCAAATACTTCTCCCTGTTTACATGAGAGAAGACAGGTCAGAGGAATGCTCCTGGCACCCAGAGCAAACATCTGAGCAGGTCTATCCTCACTGCAGGAGCCTGTTCCCCACCCTGGCCCCTGAGCCCCACGTGAGCTGTTGCCTGAACTGATGAACTCGTGCAGAGCAGGAGCAGGAGCAGGAGCAGGGGGTCCTGCAGCACCCCGAGAGCTGAGCCCCCCACTTCAGCCCTCCCCGAGCACGGCCAGACCTCACAGCACAGCTCGAGCCTTCAACAGCAGATGCCAGTTTTGGACACCCTGAGATTTCAGCTCTGGCTACCAGAAACGAGTGAGAGGTCTCGATGGCAAGCGGAGGATGGGAGAATTTTCCAAATGCAGCCCGAGATCCTGCAGCTCCTCACCTGAGAGCTGCACTCCTGCGGGGCCACGAGGCTCTGCTGAAGGAGGCAGCGAGTCACTTGGGGGCTGAGGGAGGTGACAGGGACTCCACATCAGTGTGGCCACGGCAAATGTACAGGGAGAAAGCAATTCAGCAGAGCTGAGCAGCCTCTGCATGAAGGACAACAGCCAAGAAACCAACACTCCTGGGGAATTTCCTCAATCCTGAGGGCAGAGCCCTCCTCCCTCCAGCCTGATTGCCACCTCTTTTCCTCCTGCCCATGCAGAAACTCGGCTTCTGAGTTATTCAGTTCCCTATTTATGAACATACTTCTCAGTAATTAAATGATAAAGTCTCATTACTGCTTTCCTTGACTGCTTGACCCATAACACCAGCAAACAACCACCAAAAAAAAAAAATCAATACAGACTCTCCAAAACACATAAACTCCCCTGAGAAAATAAAATGAGTACGAGAATCCAGTTCCAAATAAATACATAAAACAAACAAAAAAAGCAAAGTTTCCAGCTCATGCCTGCTACCAGCAGAGGCCTCTGACCTCCCTGGCTGGAGACAGCCCCTGGGCATCCCCCCACCACGGCACGCTGCCCACAGACCCTCGGGGGGCTGCAGTTCAAACAGAAAATCTATTTTTAATGACTTTGGGGAGGGCAGGAGAGATGCCAACTAGTTCAATGTAATTAAAGCTATCTATCACTCCCTGAGCAGGAGCCCAAAGTTGATGAACTTTCCGATGAGATTTTATTCTTCCTTCATTCATGAAGAAAACGCCCCTTTGTGCTGCTGCAGGAGACATGAAAAAGTGTGGGAAGGAGCAAGGAGGACTCATCAGTTCCAGTCGTTAATGTGTCAGGGTGACAGAGCTGGGGAAAATAAAGTCAAACTTTCTCAGAGGCTTATAAAAAGTTTGACAGACTCTTCTTCCCACTGTCTCTCCTCTCCCTGTGTCTTCATGAAGAACTGCTCAAATCTGGAGTCCTCCTGTGACACCATTTCTGCCAAGGAAAAAACCAGCGTGCAGGGCTCTGGAGAACTTGTTTGCTTTGCTGAGCAAGAGCTGTGGGTCCAATGCACCCCACGCCCTGTGAAAAGTCCAGCCTGGCCATGACCTGCTCTCCACTCCAGCAGAGCTGGCAGAGCTCTCAGGCTGATGCCAGCGGGGAGCTGGGGGATGCAGCCCATGCATCGCACAGGGCAGCAGCCAGGGCACAGGGGAAGGAGGAGAAGGGGAGGGGTTTAACTGGGAAGTGTTGAGGAGCATCCCCAGGGTGCTGCTGAGCCCCCGAAGGACGGCAGCAATACCTGCTCCAGAGGGGCCCAAGCCCAGAGTCCCTGCAAGAGATGAGGGCACCCACCCGGGCAAGGAGGGGACGAGGGGGAGTTGTGGCAGGTACAGCAGCTCCTGCAGAACCTGGCTCTGCTCTCCCACGCCGCTCAGCAGAGGAAGGGTTGTCAGAGCTACCAGAGGGCTGTCAGAACCAGATCGACGCCTGTAACTTTTGGCAGGGAAGCAGTGAGTGGGAGAGGACACAGAGACGACGTTTCCATGACTACGAAGGGATTATTTAATTACAGCACTGCAGTTGCATGTGGAGAAAGTCCCTTAAAGTCTGATCCGAGCAACCTTTGCAATGGGTTTGGCTTTACTGCTCTAAGAACCTCATTAGCATCTTAGGAGGACAAGCGGAGTTGGAGCACAGGAGACCAGACAGGTTTCCTAGCCAGTAATGAGAGCTCCTCTGAGCATTCCTGGCTCCTTGGCTCCCAGCTGCCCTCTGTGTACAGCACTACACTCCTGAGGGAGGTGATGAAAGTGAGAGCAGCCTCCTCTGGGAAGCAAAAAAGAGAAAAAACAGCAACTACCCCAAAGTAAGGCTTAATCAAGCCGTAAAATCATCCTCAAGCCAGAGTTTCCTCCACCCAAGCCACCACCAGCCAGCAGGACTCGGAGCAGAGTCATGCTCTGGCACACGGGCTCCTGCAGCCAAATTCTTTCCTGGGGTTCTCCAGGACTCCAGTTAATCAGTGCATCAGTATGAAACATTTGAGCAAGATCTGTCAGAATAACAAAGCCTCCAGCAGACATCCCATCCCACCCTGCATGCCAGGAGCAGCAGCGTGGCATGTCAAGCTGGAGGAAGAGATTGAATGATGAAGTCAAAGCTGCCCACAGAGCTGCAGCCACAGGCTCACTCCTGCCCAGCTCCCCTGCAGTGGCTGCACCCTGCACGGTGCTGGCTGGGGAGCCTGGTGCCCTGCTGGGGAGTACAGGAGCCTCAGCAGAGCATCCATCTCATTTGGGACTCTAAGCAACTCTTCTCCTACAGAACCGAGCCCCAGACACTCTGTGTGCCAGGGGAATGATCCATGTGCACGCTCACTAATGATGAGGAAGGAGATGCTAAAGGTCTCCACCACCACAGCCAGGCTATGCTGCAGTGCCTCCAGGCACTTCCTCCCCTGGAAAAGCACCGTGCCTCAGCAGAGCTGCTTTTACTGACTGCAAAAACAAGTTCAGATGAGTTTCTGGCAATCAATCAGACTCTTTCCAGCTCTGTCTAAGCACGAGATCCTCCACAGCAGCAGCACCTCTGGGTGCTGCTGGCACTGGTCAGGGTGACCCAACCTCCCCGCTGCCTGTGGCAGGTCCCCTCTGGGCTCACTCTGCATTTCAGGATGAGGAGGTGACGTGCCCAACGTGGCACATCCAAGTGTCCTGCCAGGGGACATCACTGCTGCCATCAGAAGCAGCTTCCTGAAGCCCTGGCACCATCTTCTGACGAATGGCACACTGCTGGGCGAGACCACCCTGCCATGGCCACTCAGCCAGTGAGCAGCAGCCTCCGCAGCACTGATTAGCCCCGGCCTCAGGGGAACTAATTAATAAGGATAAAAGGGGAGCAGCTTTCCAAAATTTCTGGGCTCAGGTGGGGATCAATCCAACACTGTAAACTTTTATCTCCCGTCGGCTCACGGCCTCTGTGTTCAGTGCTTTGTCTGGCTGCCGTGGAACGCGGAGCTGACGCCCTGCAGCCATTTAAAAGTTTTAACAGAAGCTCAGAAAATTAATTAAGGTGAATAATTATAAAGTGCGTGCTTCTTTCCCTTTCTGTTTTGCAAGAAAGTGGCAAAGATAGAATTCGGAATAACTCTGGAGTTACAACCACTGTAATTAGGTGTTCAACAAACACTCACAATTGGGCTGCGCTTATTAAAATTACTGTTTTAGCCAGAACGTTGCCAGAGAGTCATTAACTGCACAATGGTTCCTCTCCCCAGGACTCTAATTAGACCTGGACCCCTGGCAGCACCGCAGGGACCCCACCAAGGCTTCCTGGGCACTTCCCAGCCCCAGGGCACAGGGTGCAGCCAGGGCCAGCGCCGGGGCAGGGGACAGAGCACCCGCACCACCGGTGGGACCAGGCTGCCCTGTGGCATTGCCCTGGTCACAGCTCTGACTCCTGGCGCTGCAGGGGGCAGGTGGGGGCATCTCAGGCTCTGCTGTTTCCTCCTCCTCGGGAGGATCTTCGTACACTTTATAGAAACCCCTTTTTTCTTCCAGGCTTTAGGCAGGTAAAGGCCAAGTCTGTGCTAACACAGCCCCAGACCAGGCGAGCCTGGGTATCTGTAGGGCTGACACTGGCACGGGCAGGAGATGCCCAGCTGGGAGGATCTGCAACGTGAGCTCCTACAGCAGGAGAATCTCCCCTCCTGCAGCACACTGCTGCCTCTCTCGTCCATCCCCTGTTGGGGGTTTGCTCCCCGTGCACCAGCAGTGGCACCAATGCCAGGCTGGGGGAACCACCTTCAGCCCTGCAGCTTCTCCTCCCGGGAAGCAGCGACTGAATCGCTCTGAGTCTGCCCCAGCACCAACCTTCTGGGAGTCAGAATCTCCACATCCATCCCTCATCAGCACCTTCCCTGCCCCGGGGCCACGAGCATCTGCTGGAAGTGGGGATACCATGGAGGGAACGATGGAAACACCTCGAGAATTTACAAACAAGCAGCTTCTTACACTGGTTTGGAACTGACGGAGCCTTCAGAGGAGGTGTCAGTGCACTCCTCGTGTGGAGCAGGGAGCTCCAGGCTCTCAAACGCAGATCCAGAGCTGTTGGGAGAGACCTGAATCTCAGTATCACAGGAGAGCTCAGTGCCTGCTGCCTGTGCTTGCCTTCAGCCGTCTGTTTTTCCTCTCTCCCCATAAAAACCACACGCTAGACAGCGGAGGCCCCTTCCCCCAAGCTGCTAGCCTAGAACTCATGAATTCAGTTAACTTGTTAAGAAGGATTGTGGCAGGCTAAGATAAAACAGAAGAGTTTAAAATGACAAACAGACTCCTAAATGGGATTAGAGTCTTAATGAAAACAGTAATGAATGAATGAGGCAACCAAATATTACCCATTAATATTAGACAGATAGATTAGATCCCTAGGCACTGCATTTAAAACCGACATGAAATTACTTCAATTACTCTGCATTGATAAATAACAAGGCCATATTTACTGTTAAAACACATTTCCTCCACCCTCCCCCATGCTTGCTTTGGCTTCTGCTTCCCAAGAGGGAGAGCAGACCACTGAGAGGCTGAAAAACTGCACCAGGCTGGAAGCTTCCAGCGCTCTGCTCCTCGCCGCAGGAGAGCCGGGCAGGCAGCACCCACCACGGGCGTGTTCCAGGGCACCTGCTGCACAGCACCCATCCCATTACTCCCAATCACCACCACCAAGGCTGCTACTTCAGCCCCTGGGTTTCTGTGCAGGAGCCAAGGCAATCACTGCAGACTCACTCCAGCCCTGATGCTCGCAGCATCCTTCTGTCTCAGGAATTCACTCTGCCTTCACCTGCGGGTGGATCCAGCTGCTCAGCATCCTCCTTCCCACGTGGGGAAAATGGGATTAACCTGATCAGAGGCCTCTTCTAATGAAGAGATCATAGATGGAGAATTCCTGGGTGCTTGGTGGTGTTTACATGCTGCTGATGAAAGGCACTCTGGTAAAGGTAATGCCAACAGGAGTCCCTGCTCTTTGCATCCCAGCCTCCAGCCCCACCATTCATTCTCTGGGTTCAGGAAAGCCCTGAGGGACAGGCTGCTGCTGGGAAAGCTGCAAAACACCCTTTCCAGTTCTGCTGGCTGGGCTTGTGAACCTTCCTGCCTGGATGAAGTCTCTGTGTGACCAGGGACACTTCTTGGTAGCTGCTGTGCTCAGAGCTGGACAGCCTGGCTGACAGGACAACCCGAGCACGACGGTACGCACACCAGCAGTGCTGTGTCACACCATGGACACTGATGCTACAGGACCTTAAATATCTTTGGAAAACAAAAAAAAGCCATCTCAAAACGTATCAGTAAACAGGAAAACCATGAAACATCTAATGTCAGAGATGCAAGAGGAGCAGCCTGCAGGAAGAGCACGGGGCACATCACTTGCTGCAGAGACCCTGAGCCCGAGCCCCAGGTCCCTGCTGCAGGCACCAGAGATGTCACCTCATGTTTTCTGAGGGAGAGGAGTGGAATAGCCCCCCTGCCCCTCAGCTGGGATCCAATTCCCTGGGGAAAGGCTACACAGCAGGTGAACAGGCTCCTGGTGACTCCAGCTGGAACCCTGCTGAGCGTGGAGGATTCATTCTGTGTGGGAACGGGGGCAGGAGGGCTGCGGGCTCCTGTGTGCCACGAAGATATAAATTAACTTCCCAGGAAGGCAACCAAACCCAGGCTCTGTGCTTTCCCACCCCGAAACAAGGGGTAAAGCAGCAAAGTGAAGGAGGAGGAATGTGCAGAGCTCTTCCCACAGCTCAGGGGATGGATGACCTTTCCAGTACTATACCTGTATAAATCTTATTTAATGAAATAATAATAAAAAAAAAAAGAATAAATGAAGGTTAAATCACTCCCTGCAGCAGATTTACATGGAAAACAGTCTGTTCAGACAGCGGTTGGTTTACACAACAGGCCTTTAACATTCCTTTCCTAACTACTAGGGTGACTCCTGACCAGCTAACCACAAGATGAGTGATGGGAGCCCTCCAAGCCAAAGGCAACTTGCCAAGGCAGAGGCAAAAGAAACGGCGCTAGTCTGAGGTTTACTTTAAACACACAATTAGGGGTTTCGGTGGGTTGCAAGTCACAACATGGTGGTTTTCACCCCTCAAACCTTCCCCACAACATTCCCATCCTCTGGGACACGAGTTCATTTTCAGTGTCACCACCAAGTCAGCACTTTAACCACCCCCATCCCCTCCCTTCGCACACCGCAGAGCAAACACCGCTGCCTGCGGCTTGGAAGTGCCCCTGGGAAACTGGGAAAACCAACCAAGGGCCTCCCATTATCTGAAATAAAAGCTGGGATGGTTTTTGTAGCCAGAGAAGGTTGGGCAAAGAGTTTAGCTTTCATCTTTACCTGCTTTTCCTTGGGCTGCTGTTTGGCTGCATGGGAGAAGCAGAATCAAAGAGCAGCTCTGGGGCTATGGCATTGCTTTGACAAAAGGCAGAGGTGATATAAGCTCAGAGCTTATACATAAACGTCAGGATTGCTGCATTAATGCTCCCAGTGCTGCAATGCTAAGCCACTTGTCCCTGGAAGCCACATCAGCTCCTGCCGTAAACAGTTACTTTGACATCAGCTTCTCACTGTCCAGATACAGCACTCAGAACGGTGGCATTTTGGGCAAATAATGCCATGAAACTATTTCTGCTCCATCGGAGCCTGAGGAAGTTCTGCATATATTTCCATAAATATCACTGGCGTCAGTTCAGCAACAGACCCAACAGACTGCGAGGGGATCCTGCCCCTGCTGTGGAGCACCTCCAGAGGGGCTCGAGGGAAACCCGCGGGGCTGAAAGGACCTGGGCTGAACCAGAGAGAGACCCCGGCTCCTGTGGAAGCTGGCAGCCCTCAGTCCCCAGCAGGGCTGGACACGAGGGGTAAGGTCCTCCCAGCTATCCATCTGTGCAGCTTGTGGCCCCAGGAGGCTGAAAGTAGATGGCATTGAACAGACTTGCAGAAGATCAGCTCATTAAAACCACAGCTTGGGAATGCCAAAAATCTGTGAGGATGCCCCAGGAGAAGGGCTGGTGGCTGCATGAGCACGTTTCTGCCTCCTGCCTCTGGGGCACAGGGGAACACCACTGTGCTTCTTGCTGCCATAGGGAAGAGGTGCATCTACCAACACTTCTAGGCAACATTTAGTCCCTGGCATTACATTTTTCAGCTGCAAACCTCCCCTGGGCAGCGGAGGTGGCAGAGGAGCTTCCCTCCCCTCAGCTGCCTTCCTGCTGGCAGCCGGCACCGGAGCAGCTGCTCCAAGGGCATCTCTCTGCAGGGTAGCTGGCAAGGGACAGGGTTAATAGGCCCACTCCATGCGTGACCTCTCTTCCCTCTCTCTGAAAGCTTCTAATTACCAGCTAAAGAAAGAGGGGCAGCCAGCAGCGTCCCCCCGCCCTCGCTGCTCCCATCGATCGCAGCCCGCTGGCAACGGGAAGGGCTTCACCCCTGGGTGGAGGCTGAGAAGCAAGGCAGCTTCGCCCACCCCACCCTCCCACAGAGCGAGCTAATCAAGGCCGAAGCCACCCTGGACAAAAGAGAAACATCAGCAGGTCCCTTCTTCCAAAAAGGAGAGCAGCTTGGTGGGGCCATGAATAAATAACGCCGCCGATGGAGAAGCGCGGGGGAAGCGAAGCGATGGCTCAATCCCTGACGCACCACAGCCTGACAATTGGCAAATGAACCTCTGCAGTTACGCCTTTCCCCTCTTTATTCTTTTCTCATAAAACTGGCAGGAACAGGGGTAGGGAAGAGATGCTGGCGGCAGCTGTGTTCAGTATGAAAAATGAGCAGCATATGTACGGGAGGCAGCTGGAGCCCGGCGCTGCTGCAGAGCAGGGACCCCGCGGCTCCCCGGCCACACCACCCCTTAGCTCCCTCTCGAAGTGGGGCCCAGGTTTAACCCTTGCTTTGCTCCATTGCTGTGTGTACCATGATGGAGTAAATCACCCAAACCCACCGGGACCTGAGGCTGCACCTGACGGTCACCGGCACGGCCGGCAGCACGTTCCCTGCGTCTCTGGCGTGCCTGGGAGCTTTAAGAGGAGTTGTAGCCCTGCTGGAATGGGCAACACGTGGGCACACAAAATAACAGACAGCAGCTGCTCATAGAAGCAGATGAAACATTATCCTCACTTTGTAGGCGAGGGACTAACGCTGGTGAGAGCAGCAAAGTGGGGCACGGCACAAGGCTGCAGCCCAGCCTGAGCAGCAGCGTGTGTCCGTCCCTGGGCTGCCTCAAGGAACTGCTGCTGCTCTTCCTTAGAGCCTGCTCCCCACTTTCTAGGGGCACACAGTCAAGATGTGCAACAACTTGCCCAAAGACACTTGGAGCACCCTATGTCAGGGCCAGTGTCTCGATGTCACCCCACCACGGAGACACAGCCAGAGTGCCCTGTGCCACACAGCTTCCCATCACCCCTGCCCTTACAGCACCCCCCTCAAGTGCCTGGCCACTTGCCACCCCTGGCACGCACAGGGACACGGAGGCCACATTTTGTTTACCCTGCTTGCCCAGCAGAAAGCCCAGGGCTGCCCGGGAGGACGTGTCTCACCACCCACCTTGAAAGGGACCCCACGTGGCCAGCTGGCCGTGGCACAGCAGGGTGGGCAGCCCGCATCTGCCCGCTCTGAACAGACTGGCAGGCTGTGCTCTGCCACAACGCCGCCTTTGTTCCCGGCGCTGGCACGGCCGAGGGTGTCAATGACACTGAAAAGCTTTGACTGGCCCTTTCTGTTTGTTTTCTTGGCACACGCAAGTATCATTTAAATAGCCCAACCTCGGCTCTGCCCTGCACCTCGCGGGTGACTGACATTATTATTCTACAGCAGCTTTGCCCAGAGAATGGGCCGAGCAGAAAACGACGGCTTCCAGCCCCTCCGGTTCCCCTTCACCTTCCTGCCGGCGTTCCCAGGAAAGCACCACACATCCCAGCCTGGGAGGGCTGTGGGGCTCAGCCCCCCGGTGCCCACAGCCCATGGGATGCTGCTTTCCAAGGGGATGGTAAGCTTCGGGACAGTGTCGGGGCAGATTCAGCTCAGCCACCCCAGACCCTGCTCAGCTCTTCTCCATAGCCACTTGTGAAGATCTGCTGCCCAGTGCAAGGCAGGCACCCCAGCAACCCTCGATTCCTCATTTCAAGAACCCTTTCAGGGTTCTCCCAGTTGTTTAAATACTGCACAAACCGAGGAGGAAAGTCACCGGCATAACCAGCTTGTGTGATTTTACAGAGCCTCGAAAATCCGAAGCATCTGAATGCCCTGTGTAGCTTTAAAGGTCACAGAGTCATATCATTACTGTTTTCACAGCCCGATCGTGGTCCTAGCACTCGTTTGCTCCAGGAATGCTGCTGCAGTCTCCATGGCTTTTTAGTAAGTATTGCTCTCTAACTACATTACACTGTCCTTGCCAGTCAATTTTCTGCTACTCCATCACTTTCCCATTTGTATATCATTACATGCAGCTGTCAAAAATAATTTAGGGATCTGACCACCAGCGTGAGAAATGAACCCTCCTAAGTATATCCCAAACTCTCTAATTCTGACAGAAAATGAGCTTTAAGCCCTTTCCCCCAAAGAAGAAAACCACTGTCCCATGGCAGTTGTAGCACACTGGCCCCGTTACCGCACACGCCAGCGAGGGGGTGATTACCAAAAAGAGCATCTCAGGAGACAGCGTGGCAAAGCTCCAGGGAGCACAGAACAGAGGAGAACAAAGAGCTGTCGAAACACACGGTTTGCTCGATGATTCTAAGGTGTCGTGGTTGCTCCCAGCACGGCAGGGACCTGTGCAGCCACCACAAACCTTCTGCCCAGACCCCCACAGGACCAGGATGGGCTGGAGCTTAACACATCGCTCACACTGAAGGCTCAAGATGACACACGTGGGTTTACTGCTCTCCACCACTTTACTACTCTGAACAAGGCATTTTCCTTTCCCCGCAGGGATGCACACAGACAAAGCACCAGCCGCCCTCCCAGGCTGACCCTGCCCATGGTACCCTCGGGTGTCTGCCCTACAGCAAGGTGCCAGACTCCTGCTCTCAAGGCCAGACACCCACCCACCCTCCCCACCCCCTCCTGGCAGTGTGGCACACACCATTCATGAGCTGTCCCACCACAGGTCCCCATTAACACCAGAGCTCTCCACAATACAGACCGAACTGCTGCGTCCTCGCCGAGCAGGAAGGATGCCCAGGAGGTGGGAGCAGGCAGCTCCTTCTGCAACGAGTTACCAGGAAATTTGTCACTGTTCTAATGCATTTACTGTCGCAGAGCACTCAGCTCTTCCTCCTGCAACAGAAGGTGCTGCCATGACCTTAAAGCCCATGATGAACACTGACAGACAGACAGTCAGCATCCCTGTGGCTTCCACTCTTTGGAGGCTTTTCCACTGTCAACAAGTATCTCCCCTTCCCTTGACTGAAACAACTCCCTGGTCGTTGCAGAAACCTGTTGATGGTGGGAAAGAGACAGGCTGGAGCTTCCTACCTGTATCTAGCAAACAGAGCACCTGCAAACACTCCACGTGTCCCCGGGATGATCAGGGTGAGCCACATCACCTAGCAGGGAGGAGGCTCCTGAGTCACCACAGGCAGCTCTCAGCTCCTCACCCTTCCCAGCACCGGCAGCTTCTGATGCCCAGGAAATGTGGGAGAGACTCTCTCTGTGCCGTGCCCCGGGAGCTGAGCAGGGGAGAGGTCAGAGCTGCAGCACAGATCAACTCCAGACATCTCATACCAAACCCCAGAGCTGTCCCCATTAGCAGCCGTGACAAGGAGCCGTTCCTGGTGATCTTCACTGACAGCTACAGTCGCTCTGATTTCCTCCAGCATCCTTGGAAGCTACGGGACAAATCTGCTGCTGGTGTAATGCTTTAATTCATTTCAATAGGTTTATGTCGAGACTAAATTTGGCCCTGCATATTTTACTCCCAAGCCTAGTAATCAGTAGTGGAAATAATTTGCTGTTGGCTGCTCTGATGTTGCCATCTTTTGTGCGTGTCGGAATGACAAAGACATCAGCCCCTCAAAGTCCCATTGAAGAATAATTGGAAATCCAAAGCGGCACTAAATGTTATTTTCTAAATAAAATGCGTTCTATTACAGACCATGAAGCTGTAAAGCATTAAAATGATTAGAGTGGGGAAAAAAAAGCCAAAAGTAGTCAAACCTTCAGAGACTTCATTATACGTGGAGGATACCCTCTATTCTTTGGGACAGGCAGGAGATAAAGCAAATGCAAAACAATGCAAATGTTTCCAGCAGCCTGAGCTGTCCCAGAAGGGCCTGGCTGCCTCTGCACTGCTGGATTCCAGCTCCACTGCTGCACATGGTCCCGACTGAAGGTTTTATGTTTCCCCACTTCCATGACAGGCAGGCACAGCGGATTTTTACTTCCACAGGTGCCTTTTGTTACAGTAGCAAATTTCCCAGGCTGTTTTCAAACACAGAAAGTTTGTTTTCCTAAAGCAAGCACATGTTTACCAAACACTGATGGCCTCAAACACTCCAGCAGCTCATTCAGCAGCCCCTGAGCCTGCTCGAAGCATGGGAGTCCTACAGCAATTCCTGGTGCCCGAGGTGCTGTTGGCTGGGCAGGGATGTGCCCATTGCCAGGCACTGTCCCCCAGCCCTACGGGCCTGGCCAGAGCTTTGCTCTCACCAGCAAAACCTGAAAGGCACTTGGAGGACGTACAGCAAACCCTGAGCAAGGTCTGGACCAGTTAGACATGAAGGGGAAAAAGCTCCCTGGTGCCTGCATGCATTAGGCAAGGCAGGTGAGAAAAAATAGATGAAACAAGAAAAAGCAGAGAACAGAGCAATAAACATTCCTGCCTCAGTGTCTGCAGCGAGGGGCTGCAGTGGGGGGAGAAGCTCAGTGCAGGGACGGGCCCAGCCCGAGGGGTCAGAGACCTCTGCAGGAACGGGGGTGGCAGCCAGCCCTGATGTCGGGGTCTCCAAATCACCCCCTGAGCTGCAGAGGAGGAACACGCCCGGGCACACGTCCTGCAGCTGAAAGCCAGAGCTGTGTTACGAGGTGTCTGCCACGTCCTGAGGTTAGTGAGACCAGTAATAAGGCAGACGTGCTCCAGACCTCAGCAAACACCATAACGGCCACCAAGGCAAGGAGGACAAAGAGCCACATCTCACCCAGCAGGAGCTGGTGAACCCACGCTCAGAGCAACACTCACAGCCAAACAAACAGACCCCAGGTGGGATCTATGGCTCTGGCAGGCACCTTCTCAGCCTACACAAGCAGGGAAAGATGAGATGCATTTATCTCAGAGACTTCATTTCAACAGCTTCCCCTACCAGCTCTGGCCCCTTCCATTAATACATATTGCCAAGCAGGCAGCAGGGTGGGAGGTGTAATTATTTACACGTCTGTTCACCTTCCCCCGGAAGGATTAGAGACAGGTGAGATTTCAGTGCACACGAGCTTTTGTTTATATTTCTATTTTTAAGAGGAGATAATTGTCACTTGAAATCTTTCAGGTGCAGATGCAACAAATTGCTGACCTGCGGCTGATCTCAAACTGCAGTGATGATATCTCAGCTCCACCAATAAATCCACCCTCGCAGGGGGGAGCAGGGGAAGAGCCTGCCCAGAGCTGAAGATGGATTTATTCCAGCCTTTGCTATACAGCTGAAGGCTGGGAAGCAAGATCCCTCTCTCCCAGGGTTTCATTAGCTGGGAATGGCTTTCTAACGAGATTTACACAATCTAGCCTGGAGCCTACACATTTTGCTCTGCACCCAAAGACAATAACAACAGGGAGCTAAGGAGATGCCTTCTCTTCCTCTGGTCACCCATAATTCAAGACTGTTACACTGCTGCCATCAATGTGATTACACAGAGCGCAAAAATAAAATAAAAACCTGCCCTTCTATAGCATTAACTCTCCAATTGCAACTGACCCAAGCCAGGAAAATTTATAGTTATGGGCATCACATTCAGTCCATTAGGAAAGGACAGGAAATTGCCAGCTGGGATCTGAATGACATTGTCACCTCTCCTTTCACCAGCCAGGAGCCCAGCTGGGGCTCGCAGCTCTGCTCCTGCAGTTCCCCATCCCCACAGATGTCACAGGAGGGGACCAGGAGGCTATTTTGGGGGGCTGTAGCAGCAGGTGGAACTGTGGTCCCAAGCCCCAGCACACCCGTGTGAGGACAGGGAGAGCCCTTAGCCAGCTACCCCCTTAGGCACTTGGATGGACCAAGGTCCTTTGTTGGATGGGATGCAGCATTTCTGGAATGGTGCATGCCCTGCTGCAGCAAACCCAGAGCTATGCCAAGCTGAAACCCAAGCACCCCAACACCACGCTCTGCCTCCCAGGGATGCTTCTCCCACAAGTTCAACACCTCCTCCAGCATCCTGCCTGGAGGAGATGACAGGGAGCTGAGCTGGGTCCTAAGCCAACAGCCTGGACCGTGTGTACTGAAAGACAGACCTAAAATGGACAAATCCAGCCTGTCTTTGACTAGCAGCTGGAGCTTGCACACTCCTCCCTCTCTGCAGGCACAGGAATGCTGTTTCTGGCACCGTTTCCCCAACAATGCTATTCGAGTGTGGTCAGCTCTTTTTGGATGGATGGATTCTAGGCACACTCATTCTGTGGGCAGGTTTGTCGCCTCGCTCACACACAGGCCCAAGGAGGAGTTATTTTTTAACACCCCTCCTTTCCTCTGATTCCTCTCCAAATAAAAAAAACAAACCCCACTAAACTTATCCTCATGTTTTTATGGAGATATTATAAGTGCCCAAGACACTGATGGCTGCCTGCCTGTGAGTCACTCCTTCAAGGATGGGAAAAAGCTGCAACAACTGTGGTGTGTTAGGAGACAATGACAAGATCATCCCTGACCCGTAGTGCTAAACACCACCCTTCTCATTTCAGAGTAGCTGGGACCTGCTGGTGTGTAGTGCACGGCCAGTGCAGCTGGTTCTGCTGGGGCTGACTCCCTCACACAGCCTGCGCCAGCACAACCAGCAAGAGAAGACACTGGCAGCCAGGCAAGCAGCATGACTTTACCAAATTCTACCCAATTCAGTTGACTTTGACCATTGTGGTTTTGATTTCCACCACAGTGGAATTGAGAGCACTGAGCAGGACTGTTGAACGTATCTCTGCTGGAGCAAAAGGCACATCCCTGCCTCTTAGAGTCATGGAATGTACTGGGTGGGAAGGGACCTCTAAAGGTCATCTAGTCCAATGTCCAACATCCAACATCTCCAACTAGGTCAGGCTGCTCAGAGCCATTCTTCTGGGTCACTGTGACCCCATCTGGGGCAGCATGAAGCCCACCAACACCTCCACCCACCTTGGCTGCTAAGAGACCCCCCCTCGGTGCTTCAATCTTGTTTCTGGGCCTCAGTTCTATTCAAATCTTATTTCTCTGCTGCTGATAGGGGATTTCAACTAGGTCTTTTAATTCAATTATTTGAAAGCATCTCTGATGTCTGGACAACCTAATTTGGTCTCCTCCAGGTCTTTCAATACCACATGTGGGAGAGCAGCAGGCACCATCCCACCCACGTGATGCTCACAACCAAGTCGCTCCAGCTCTCTGAGCACTCAGCTCAATTTCTATGTGAAAGGAAACATGAATACTAATTAAACAGCCATAAGGGCACAGAGCAGATAAATATGCATTGCAAGAGAAACTGGAGAGACACACTCTGAAGTGGAGCCAGGGATGGGAGGAGGCAATGTGTCATTGTTTTTGGTGGCACAACTTCAGAATAGCGCTCACCGCTTAAAATACTCCTGTACCCAACCAAAGCTGTGCTAGGCTGGACTTCCTTTCCTGCCTTAAAAGCATCCTCCTCCTCGGCTGCAACATCCCTGGCTGCCATGACTTCAGGAACATGCATTTCAAACAATATTTTGCTCCATCTGAAGGCTGCTAAAGCAGTTATTTACATGCCAGCTTCCAGCACGCTCCAAAACGCCCGTGCCAGCTCCTCTGCAACTGAGCAGCCCTCTGGGCTGCACTCGGCAGACTGGAAGGAAAATGATCATCTGAAGCACAATCTTTTCCTGCCACCTCTTAGATTACAAAGCCCCAACACCTCCAATTTTTGTCTAACCAAGCAAGGTCAGCAGTCATAGCAGGAAGACTTGATTATAGTGCAGTCCTGCCTCTCTATTCAGCCCCTTTGCAAGTACAGCAGAAAGCTGCTGGTTGAACCCCTACCTAGAGCTCAGTTTTAAGCACAAAATGCTCAGCCCTGCTCTGGCTGCACAGACAAGGAGCAGCTGAAATGGGTGATGCTGTTCTCTGTGTACTTGGGAAGCACAGAGCTACGGAGATGCTCTATAGAACCCAGGCACTTCAAGAGAAACAGCAAAATCCCACTTGAGCTTTGCTTTTTGCCATCAAACCCAGCAGTTTGGCCCTGCTGGAGTTCAAGGAGGTTTGGAAGAAAAAGTTCCCAGTCTGGGAAGAAGAAAAAAAAAAAACCAGAATCTATTAATATTCACAGGTGGAGCTTGGCAGCAACAACACACATGAAATCTCATTTGAAACTCAAGAGCTGCCACGACAGATCAACCTATTGTTCAGTCAAGCCTGGAAACACGCCGCTGGCTACAGCCACTTCCAGGGGCTCTGCTGGGATGGGAACATGCTCCCCAAAATCCTGAGGACCCGGCCAGCTGGGCAGCACCACAGCCCCCACCACGCCAAGGAGCATCCCCCTCCCACTAGACAGTCACAGGGGGATCTGCTGATAAGGTTTAAACGCTTTCCAAGTGGGTCTGTGCACTGAAATCACCTGTTTATGAAGATTTATTTTCTTTTAAAGGTATATTTCTAGAAGTCCAGATGACTAACTGCAGCTGGGAAGGGGCTGCTCACAGTGGTGAAGACTTTGTAAACTATTTGTCACTGCAAATCACAACCAGTGCCTTCTCTTCCTATATTCACCTCACTGACTACAGAGCACGGAGAGGAGCAGTGAGGAGTTGAAGGATGGTCCTTTGTTATGGGACGATTTGGGAGGCTTCAGTTCAATCTCCTCCTCTGCCATAGATTTCCTGTGTGACTTAGGATAGGTCACGTAGCATCTCTATGCTTCAATTCCTCATCTAAAAAGTGATATCCCTGCTCCATCTCATAGGGCTTTGGGGAGGATAAATCTGTTAGCTGATAGCAGAATGTTCACAGGCTGGTGGGGTTTGCTGCAAAGAAGCCAGTGAAAATTAGGCAGCTGTGATAACCAAACAGGCAGGTAAACGCAGAGGAAAAAGAATGAGGGGAAACATCAATCTCCCTGTGAAAGGAGCACTCTCTGAGCTTGATTACAATAAAAATGATTTCTTTGACGCCCGCACAGAAGGCTCCAGGAGCCCATTGTCACCTCTCCTCTCTGGCACAGCCCTCCCCAGCTCTGAGCAATGCTGTGCTCCCCTCTGCCTGCCCCCCCAAACCTGGCAGGGCAGAGCCCTGGGCACGCAGCCCCCCAGCCCTGCAGTGTTTAGTCTGCTGGGCACATTCCTGCGTGCTGCTCAAATAAACAGAGGATGATTAACGGGGCTCCCTCTGCTCAGCAGCACCGGCCAGGAACACCGGGATGGTGCAGGGATGGGGCTGGAGGGGTCCCCTGCTCACACAGCCCTGGCCAGGAGCTGCACCCTGCTGGTGCTCCAGGTTCTTATTTGGGATGCTGAACTTGCCCCAAATGCCCCAAGCTCCCCAGGGAAACCCCTGGACCTTCCCCCACACCCACACCCTGTGGTGCTCTACAAAATGTCAACGTTTTTCCTACAGCAGAGGAAATATTTTGCCAGGGAAGGAGAAGGGAAAACAAGAGCAAACCCCTCAAACAGTTGTTTTGCTTCTTTGCCACCAGCCTTTTATATTTAGTCCCAGCTTGCAGCACCACTCCAGCCAGCTCCCCTGGGGCACATTCACCAGTTTCAACCAATGCAGCATCTGCAGGAACTTTTTCCTGAACATTTTCAAACTTTTCAGAGAGTGGGAATTTGGTTTTAAAGCTGGATATTTGTTTGCATTAAAACTGTGCCAGTGGGACTGGCCTAAGGGTCCTGTTGGCTGAGTGCAGCCAGAGGTTTGGGCTGGGGCTTCAAACTGCATATTTCAAAATTATCCCAGGAATCTGTGTTTGTAGCTGTATTTCCCTCAACTGACTGGAAATAAAACAAAGAAAAAACACACTGAAAGCCAAAATCTAGGTCATGTGATTCTGCAGAACTTTTCAGAGCCTTGAAAGCAAAACCAGAAAATGGCAAAGGATGCTCAGAGGTTAAGACTCAGAGTGGATCTGAACTCTCTTAAATCCTTTGGCTTCTTTGAGCCACAGAATTCAGTCTGATGCTGACACTGGGGTTCAAGGAGGAGCCTGGAGAGATGTCTGCTGGAGGGGCTCTCAGCTGCTCCCCATCCCACTCAAAGCCACCAGAAAAGGTCCCGTGTTGTCCTCAGCTTTCCAGGTGCACATCCAAAGCCTGTGTCCAAGAGTGCAGCACCAGACAGCTGCCCATTGCTTGTAGAGTCTCCAGGTCTGAGCTCACAGGGACTCAGCAGGGCAGGTGCCTGCACAGGGTCTGTGCTTACTTCCTCAAACTTCACCATAATAAAGCCATCCTCCACACCACATCCCTTCTTCCATTTCACCCTTCACTGGATCATTTTATGCATCTATTCCCATTGCTAATTCAAACTAATTAAAGTATAAAATAGAATAATCTGTGCAATTTCAGAGCTCCCCTCACCATATTGTGAGTTATGTTTCTTTTTGGGTAGCACCCCATGTGAACAATTCTCCTCCTCACCGGCTGAGCAGCTGCCAAACTTATCTGCTGGGAAGACAAACTGCAACAGCAGAGTAGGAAAGGGGGAAGAGAAGAGTTTAAAAAGCTCTAGTAGGCAGAAAGAGGAGTCTTGAGTTTGACTCGTGTCAGTCGATCCATCCAAACCTGCAAATCCTGCAGCAAACCCACAGCTCCAGCCAGGGACATCAGCATCATCTGCAGAGATGCATCAGAAACCTCAGGCTGCTTTCCAGGTGGAGCAGGGGTGGTGGCATCAAATCCAGAGGGACACCAGAGCTTCCTGCAGCTCCTGAGGGTGTCAGCTGTCCCCCCACAAACACCCGATGTGCTGGTGTGCTGAGGAGGAGGAGGAGTTGTGTGTGTGTGTGTGTGTGTGTGTGTGTACGTGCACCTAAGGGAAATTCTGGGAATATTTTAGAGCGGTGGTCACTTGCCTGAAGATGAAACAATAGGTCTGTGGAAGAGGAGGAATTGGAAAGGGAAGCCAATGCTGAAGCAAACACAGGGGAGCCCTGTGGCTGTGAGGGGCAGGGGAAAAAATAGACTAACACACAGAAAAAACAAAGCAAAACAAACAAACCCAGAAAGCAAACCTAGGGAGCACTTGAAAGAAACGACCCTAAGAGCAATGCCTGAAGGAGAACTCATTTAGAGAAAACAAACCCACTGACCCTGACATGGCATTTTCACATTGGGGCATTTTTTCACCACTTTTTCCAGGAAAGTTTACTTTTTAAAAGCATTTGTTACCTCAAAGACTCCTGCACTCATCTGCACACCCTTGAATGCTGCATGTTTTGTGCCTTGGTCAACTGGTGTTAATGAACACATCCTTCTTGTCAGCTAGATATTGTTAATGATCTCACACAAGTTTTTAGCTGGCTTCCTTAATTATTCCTAAATGACCACAGGGAGCAAAGTGGAAAATGCCTGCATCTGCTCAGCAGTTTTAGGAGCGTGCAGCATGAGCAGGGGGTGGACGAGGGTGGCATGAGCTGGTGCAGAGACCCACGGAGCAGAGCCCTTCCCTGAGGAGCAGCTCTGCTGCAGCAAGGACCGTGCCACGTTGGGGGGCTCTCCCCCCACCCCACGCTCCTCCTTCCCCCCCTCACCCTGCTCCCTCTGTGCCCCAGGCTCTGGCTGGTGGGGGAACACGAGTTGGGCAGGAGTGTTTCTGCAGCCCGGGTGCTGGAGCAGCAGGAGGTCCCAGCTGGGCTGGGGCCAGAGACTCCCACTGCCCCTGCAGCACCTGCACGGGTGGAGAGCTTCAGAAACAGGATTTTGGGCATCTCTGGTGGGAGTCAGCTGAGCCATTTTCCCTGTCCCGGTGGTTTGAACTTAGCTGAGATTATGTCCAGCTAACTGGCTGTTCAACTAGCAGATAATGTATTTAAAAATTTAATCAGTTCATTTTTTTCCTTCTTGATGCCTCCAGACCCTTTTAACCACATCTCTTGCATTTTTTATTGTGTTTTCTCAGTTCTTTTCAGGACACCATCAGTATTTACAGCCTCGCTCCACCAGAATTGATGGGCTTCCTTGTTTTTCTCAGCCCTCACTCCACTTCCAAGCTCTTCTAAATCATCTGGGCAGCCTCCATCTGCCTCCCTCGCAATCAGCATCCAGAAAGTTCAGCCCAAAGCCAAGCAGCTTCCACAGGACTTAAACATCTCGGGGTTACAGGACATGGAGACACACAACAAATTATCCTCAGAGCCTCCTGCAGATCTGCAGCTCCTGACACGGGGGCATTTGCAAAGCAAATATTTCACAGCTAACAGACCAGACACCAAGACAGTTTCTTTACCTAAAGCCACACTGATGTATATGGAAGAGGGAGGGGGGGGACTGCACTTGGTGGAAAAGCAACAGGTCAGAGCAAGCTCCAGCAAGCTCCGTGGGGTGAGGAGCCAGGAGCAAACGCTAGGGAGATGCTCATAGCCAGGCTGGCACTGGTCATACTGGTCAAATGCAAAGGAAAGAACATCTCAGGCTCTACACAGGTCTGTGGCCCTCTGAGCTCTGCTGTGCTAATCTGCATTATCTGCATTTTACTGGGTAATTATCTGTTCTTATTTCTACCAAGGGAGTGGTGAGGTTCCCAGCCAGAGAGCAGGATGCTGCTCTGTCACAGACTGCACAAAGCCAGAGTGGAACCATCCCCCTGGGGCAGAATGAGCCTCCAGAGTCACCACGGGGCAGCTGTGAGCAGCAGCAGTTCCAGGGGGTAGAATGTGAGGGGATGCTGGAGGATGCTGACAGGAGATGAATTTTGGATTTGCAAGGTCCTGGGCAGGAACCTCGTTAGGAAGGTGCCACCTCACCCTCCAGGGAACAGATCCACATTGCCTGACCTCAGCACTTCATCCAACTATTTTATGTGATTAGCACAAACAAGTGATAGATCATTAGCTGAGAAAAGCGTTGGAAAATAAAGGAAGAATATGTTTTAGTAGGGTGTGTCTGCAGGCAGAAGGGGGGAGCTGCCCCAGGCTCTGGCCCCTCTGCACCCACCAGCACCCTGCACCCTGTGCTGCCCCCTACAAGCCCCTGCAGTCAGGGCTTCCAACTCTGCCTCTGGGCAGGGGGAGACCCCCAGGCCTGTTTCCCTTCCCTAGCCCAGGGATATCCCTCCAACCAGCCCTGCAAGTCTGCTCTCAATTCCACATCGATAGCCCTCGATCAGGTGGTGAAATCTTTTGGAGCCAGCACTCCCTGCCCCGTGTTTGATGGAGCCTCTGCTCGCTCCCAGATTAAAAATAACCAAATTTCTGCTTCTAGCAAGAGCTGCAAAAAATCTTTGGCCTCAATTCTGCTGATGCTTATGTAACGTGGGTGCTGGGGGGTGCCCACCGCTCTGCCAGGGCCAGCACCACTGCTGAAGGTGTCTGTGGGAGCAGAGTCAGACCTGCCACGTGTGGAACTGGTGCTGCAGGGGCTGGGAGCTGCACGGGGAGCAGCCCCAGGCAGGGCAGAGGGGCTGCAGCCCCAGAGTTCTCCCATTGCTCTCATCCTACAGGGCTTTTTACATCGAAATGCATACGGCTTTCACACATTGAAAAAAACCTACTGTCTCCCTGGTGCACAGACAATTAATGCTTCAGGACTGAATTATAAAGCCACTTCTCAATATAACCAGCACCTCTCCTGTGAGCCTCAGTCTCTCTCTGAAAACAGAGATCCCTCTGCACAGGCAGAGGTGGCTGGCGGAGGCTCCGTGACAGACCCACCACTAAAATGGGGAAATTTTTAATCCGGGGGCTCTTGGTGACATTTGTCACTGGTTGTGCCCTGCACTGGAATTAACCCCTGGGTCTCTGGGAGCCCCCAGCCCTGTGGTCCTCACTTCTCGTGGGCAGAACTGGTGTGTGTTTGGTAGAGCAACGCTGAGAACTGAATCTCTGCTTTGAACAGCCAGGGTCAGAATCATTTCTCTTGTGCCATAAGAGCTGTTTGAAACCAGGTGCAGTGGGAAGAGAGGCTGTAAAAGCTCCTAATAAGCACCCTGAAATCATGTGGCTAAAGAACTGGGAATAAGTGGCTGGAAGCAAAGTTTCTTTATCCTGCTCTCCCCCAGGCTGGGCTGTGCAACTGTTGCTTCTGTGCTTTGTGGGAGTGAAATCAAATGTCAAATATTCTGCTTTGGAAGAAGTTGGCAATGAAATATGAAAGGCTCATGGAGAGCTCAAAAGGAGTGCGGATAAATTGGAGCGAGGCACAGACAGGGCTGGGACAGGAGCCAGGGGGAGGACTGTGCCTGCAACCACAACTCCAGATTTTAGGATGAAGCGACGACTTCTCCCAGCGCGTTCCAGCCTCGCGCTGATCCTAGCTGCTGCTAGCACAGAAGGAAGATGGGCTCTGCACCAAAATATACAGCTCCTCTTTGTCAGGAAGCATCCCCACGTCTCAGATTATTCAGCACAGCCACTGCCCAGCACAGCATCCCACCTCATCGGGGCTCTGTTCCCAGCACCACAGCCCCAGGAGCTCAGGACCCGCCACCCATCAGCACTGGGGAGCACACGGGTCTGAGCTGAATGAAAAATAAAAACCCAACAAACAAAAAACCAAACCAGTCCCATTTTTGAAAGCTGTGTTTTGACATAAGCCTGTATCCTGTTTCTTTCTCAGCAGTTATTTAAAAGCACAGGCTCTGGACAATCCTCCCCCAGCCCGTTAACATGCAGCAGATCAACGTGAAGAACAGCTGCTCTCTGTGTCATTTTACTGTGGCAGAATTTCATTTTGTTCCAGATTTCAAGTCTTCAGAAGATGTTTTTTACTCTATATCCTCAGTAGTTCCAAGGGCTCTTCCTACCATTTACAGCCTCAGCCCTCTGAAGCTGCTGGACCTTTCTCCTCCTCTTGGTGCTGACCCCTTCTCAGTCATCAGGCTCCTTTATAGAGCACTCAGGAAAAAATATATTCTTCCTTCCAGTCTGCTGAACTATCACATTGCCAGGATTAGGACAGTGAGGTCACAGGAGCTGACAAAATCCATATGCAATGGCATGCCAGGACTTCTGGACTCAAAGCACGCAGCCCTCCAAGGGCAAAGGGTAAATCCTCCAGTGAGTCCTGCCAGGAAGAAGGGCTGGTGTCCCCCACGGTGAGAGCTTTGCCAGAGCCATGGCTAGAAAACGAATTAACCTTCCAGGAATATTCTATTATTTGGTAATTCTCTTCACATCTTTTTGTTTCACAATTAAGCAAATTAGCACTTTGATGAATATTAAGATGCTCTCGCCTCATACGAGATGAGTTGGAGGCATTCCCACTGGATTTTCCTCCTACAGAAAACAGTTCCTCAACTGTTTGAGATACATGCTGGATCGTTTCCTCCCTGAGGAGAGCACGAGGAGCACATGGCTCCTGGAGAAGATGACCACAGCATTAACATTTTAACAAATCAATTTGATTTCAGAGTTTGTACAGAGCCTCATTGTTACCATCTAATCCAAACTGGTGGCTGGCCCTAAATTTGTGGCAGTTTGTGGCAGTTTCTGGAACAGAGTTGCTATAATAAGTGCATCATGTCTTCTTTAACCACAGGGATTCGTTTGCCTAAGTCATGCAGCAGAGAGAAGACTTTGCACTCCTCTACTTATTCCCTGGATTTAAATAACTTTATAACCAAGCAAAGTCTTTGCCTTTTTTTTGTTGTTTTGCTACAAGTTAGCAAAACAGTTTTGGTGGCTTTGGGAGGAGCTGTAAGCTCCCTGTGACCTGTTCCAACAGCTGCTCACTCCCTACCTCCACCAGCACGTCCCATGGACACCTCTCAGCCTCCCTGGGAGCAGGTGGGAGGGAGGACAGAGCTCTGTTTGCCAGCAGCCTTGGAAAGCTGTTAGTGACCACAGGGTTAACTCAACGCAGAATAACTTAATAGCATCCAGACATCTTCAGATGCAACCCTTCTCCTGTCTCCACCACCCACAAGGCACCAGCTCTATTAATCTGGATTACACAGTTATGAGTAATAGCCAATAAAATGCCCAACAGAGTCAGGGAACCCAGAAGTCTGGTTTAACAGTGGGTACTTGGGGTGTGTTTTCATGTCTCAAAAAGAACAGAAGGTCCCAGACTATTTACATGGTGCTGGTTCCCCTGAGCAACAGCCTCACATGGACCACTGGCCATAAATCCCCACTGTAGCCATCCTGGTTGTGCTGTTTTGGTCTGGGGTGGGCATCACCTCCAGGCTGGCAGCAGAACTGGCCCAGCAATGGTTGGCACCGTGTGGACCTGCTGCTAACACCTCTTGCAGAGCACAGACCCAGCCCATGCTCGGTCCCACCTCTGTGCCCCAGCAGCACTCCCTCACAACCCCTTAAAATACACCAGGAAACAAACAGATAAAGCCATCACAAAGGCTGCCCAGCCATAAAGCCATCACAAAGGCTGCCCAGCCATAGAGCCATCACAAAGGCTGCTCAGCACCACAGCCTGCCAGCCTGGCTGCAGGGAGCGAGCCCATCACGCCTGTGGCTCAGGATCTCATTAGCTAGGCAGGGATGGTTCCAAGCCCCAAACCACATTTCCTCCACAGCAGCAGCAGCAGCTCAGCTCCCATTCCAACGCCTGCAGACAAGAATAATTGGGCACAACTCTCTCCCCTGGGCACTGATGACAATCTCTGGTCAGAGGCAGATAAATCCCAGCTTCTGCTGATGCTCCATCTACTCAGCCTGATCCAGGCATCACGGGGCTCCACACACAACCTGTGCCCCACGTGCTCCAACCCCACGCTCTGTGTGGGAGGAATCCAGGGAAGCAGGAGCCTTACCTGTCGCTCTGACATGACGTACAGGTACTTGTGGTCCGTGGAGAAGGCCATGTCTCGGAGCACCGGGCTCCCGTCCTTGAAAACTGTCACCATTTCATACTGAATTCCACCATGGGGAGGACCATCTGCTCGGATCTGGAAGAAGCACAAACAGATTACAGGTGATTTCATAGCAGCCAAATTCCAATTTTCATTTTCCGGGGTGGGGGATGAGGGGAGGAGGATGAAGGAGGGAAAGGAAACTAATTCAAAATCTCAGCTTGCAGCCTGGAGACAGAGCAAAGAGCTGGCAGGCAGCGTGTGGGCTCAGGGGTTAAAGCAGAGGCTCCTTCTCCACTGAAGCTGATGCCATGAGAAATAAGGAAGAAGTTTTGCAGTCCCAAGGGGAGTGCACAGGCTGCCAGCGTGCTGCGACTGACCACAGGCATCCAAGAGCAGCAAAGACTGTAAACTTTTTAGATTCTTTCTACAGCCTGGAAGGCGACCACAAGCCTGCACAGGCAGCACAAGGCCAAGATACAACAGAGATTTTCTTCTCCAGATCCATAAAAAACGAGACTGAGACAACATCCATCACCTCTTGCTGCCACAAAAGCCTCCTACAATGTCATCTCTGCCTAAAAATCTGGACCTGCTGCTGCTGCCACTCCCTTACTCTCAAATTTGCAAGGCTCAGCAAGGTGAATCCAGTCCAGCCTGTACCACTGAGTGAGCAGAGGGCTCACCCTGCACCCACAGGGGCTGTTGGCTTGAGAGGCTCCCAGAATCCAGCCCCCCAACACCCTGCTCCTGCAGGAAAACCTGCCCCAGCTGTGACAAACCCCATCCCTGCCAGGAGCTGATGCTGGGAGGATGTGCCATCTCTTCCAAAAGTTAATAATTTATGGCCTCGGGGGCCGTGCAAGGAGAAGGGAGGAGGATAAACAAACAATTTACATTGTCTCTCTTAGCAGGATTTGCATTTCTGGAGAGCCTTTTGATGACAACACGGTGTCTACAGCGCTGCAGAGCCAGGCAGGGAGAGGAGAGCAGCCAGGAGAGCCGAGGACAGGGCCAGGACCGCGCGGAGCTGGGCAGCACGTCCACGCTGCCCAGAGAGGAGAGGGGAGGAGAGGGTCCCCGTGCCTGGAAAAACCTCTTATCACAGAGCTGCCATCTGCTGCAGCCTCACGCCGAGCTGTTTTGCCGCATTCCGTTTTGCTGCTCGATTACTCCCCGCCCGGCTGCGGTGCGGAGGAAGAGGCACGAAGAGGCTTTGGACATGTCTGAGCCTTCTGAAGAGGCAAGGAGGAGCAGCAGAGAGGGATGACTGTTTTTTCTGGTTCACTTCCCCAGGAGGTAAGAGAGCAGGTTGTTAAGCATCTTAAGATTTATCTGAGAAATGTGCCACCCCAGCTGGAAATAGAAGGATATCTTCACACTCATAGAGGAGCGATGCTCCCCTGCACCCTCCTCCAGATAAATCCTCTTCTTGGAAAGAGCCCTGAGGCCTCCTGCCATGTAAAGACATGTTGGGTACACAAGCACATATATTTTTTGGATTTCTCTCCTTTCTCCTCACCTTCTGAATTTTTAGTGGTATAAAAGAACACCAGGTGTGAGTCTGAGCAGCCTGGCTTAACAACCCACGGCCAGAAGCAGGGAGCCTCTGGCAGGATCTCACAGACAGCCCAAGCCTGGCTCAAAAGCCCTGAACTTTCAGAAAGGAAGACCCAAAAAAAGGCAGAAGGTTAAATCCTGCTTTAGCTATACCTGTGGGAATCAGGATACCTCACAAAATACTAAGAACCAGAAGCAGGTTGAGACCCGTACAAGACCACTGCCTTGCTGGGCATCGTAACCCAGGCTGTGGACACACCACTGCCACCTCCCACATCAGCCCCTGCCACAGACAGAGGGACAAGGCTCCAAAATCACCTGAGGAGTAAACAGCAGGGACACCAGGCTGTCAGGGCCACACTGCTGCCTCCATGCAAACGCCTGATTAATGGCCAAACGGGAATGGGAACGCCGGACATGAAGGATCAGCAGCCTTTGTGAAAAACAACTGTTTTCCAGAGTTCCCTCGGGGCACCAGCAGCTCGTTAAATTGAGCTTCTTTCTAGTAATGAGGTCAGACAGGGCTAATAAAGAGAGATACCACTGGACAAGCCTCGTGCAGGCCAATTCCAACTGGGAATTGTGGCTCTGGGCTGGAGACAGCACCACGTGTGTGATGGCTCCTCCAGCCTGGATAAGTGCTTGGAGCTGTGCCTGGCACAGATGTCTCAGGACCATGCACAGGGGGCTGGGTGCTGCCTGCACCCTCCTGCCTCCCTGCTGGGCAGGAGCAGCAGCCCGGGGACTCTCACCGAGCCTGTGGAGATGGCTCCATGCTGCTCAGGGACTGCACGACAGGAGGGGAGCAGAGCCTGCTGCTCTCCTGTCTGGCACACTTGGGGGTGTGAATATCCACCCGGGTACCCCACGGCCCCGTGCCCAACATGCACCCGCTGACACCAGGATGCTCCCACTGCATCTCTTCCTGAGGGCTTGGTTTCCATGGCAACAAATGATGATGTCAGAGAGGAATGATGGTTCCTGCGAACGCGGAAGAAGAAAGGGATCATTTCCACAGCAGGAAGCTTCTTGTTGACATTTGGAGAGAGAAGTAATTCCTCTGCCTCATGTCCGGGTGCCCTTCCAGTGCCAAACACCTACTGACCCATCCTAGGAGAGCACGTGGCACCAGCCCTGGGCTCATCCCTGTGCCAGGCTCCAGGCACAGCAAGGCAGGAGAGGGGAGGAGTGGGACGGGGCTGGGATGCTGGGGGTCATGTGCCTTTACACCCTCCTAACCCTGCCAGGCTCTTACCCCGTGGCACAACGATGGGGCACGAGAAGGGTTTAGAGGAAAGGCACGGAGGGGAGCGGGGCAGGTCGGACGGGGTGGGGACACACTGAAACAAGGAGCAGGTGGGGATGGGACGAAGCTCATCGGTGCAATGGAAACCAGAGGTGCCCAGGGTCAGAGCCACCTGAGCCACACAGACCGGCCAGGAGGACAGCTCGCACGCTTGGACACGGATCTGAGAAGTCATCTGGGACAGATACAGCTCTTCCCTCCACAGCTCTCAATGGATGTTTACTGATACAGCCTGAAAAGTGCCTAACAACATAATCTGCAAATCCAGACATCATCCCTGGCTCAGAGGACGCTGGGCCAGCAAGCGCCCCACGTGACGGAGCAGAACGCTGCTCAACCCAGGGAGCTGCAGCCCTTCAAAGGCACAGAGAGGTTTACGTGTCTAATACCCCCCCAGAACAGCCTGCAGGCATAAGCTGTGTTATCTCCAGAGATTAGTGAAATACCATATTGTGTCAGGGAAATGTTGCAGCGTAGCACCCGGGTACGAGCCATTCAAGGATCTAACACGACATGAAGCTCCAACATCCCTATTGTACTCCAGCTTCTCTTGGGTATTTTGCCCAGCCTATGCCAGAGCTCAGATACATCTGGATTCCCTTCCAGTTCCTCCCAGCAGGCTCCCATTAGAAGACATTGAATCTCCTTGTAGGAACTTTCCATGATTAAATTACCTGTCTGTTTTCATTACGAGTGTTTCAATGAGGCTGACTCATGATGAAATACCTGGTGCCAGAAAAAAGCAGCTGAATAAGTCCATGCACAAAGGGACTGATTCCCCATCCTGGATCCTAGAAGTGATGCCACCCATTAGCTCCTCAAGAGCTGCAGCTTCTCCCCATGCAGGCAGGTGCCTGATGGGTCCCAAAGCACCTTGCTGCTGGCTGCCCCCCTCCATGTGGAAATGCCCACGGAGGCAACAGTTGGGCTCCCAAAACGATGCCCTGGCTCGGGAGGCACAAGGCACTGGCTGAACACGTTTGTCTTTCTAACAGGGACAAAGTGAAAAGCTCAGTCAACCCTGGAGCCTCAGGACTGCTCCTTTCACGCCAGGATTTCCAGCCTTTCAGGGGGGAGTCCTATCAAATAGCACCACATTTGTCTACAACGGGCATTGGGAGCAGAACTGGCTCAGCCCTGGGAGCGTGCACTGGAGCGTTACTGCATCTGCTGCCTGAAATAGAAACCAGAGACAACAAGGAGCAGCCTTCACTGCCAACGTGCCTCTTTGCAGAATTGCCACTTTTTTTTGCCTCTTACATCTGCACATCTCAGCTCTTGGGTACTGTCAGTCACGGTTTAGGGTCAGGGCTGCCCCCAGACCTTCTGCAGGCAGGAACAGCAGCAGTGTGATTTAGCCTGCTGCTCTCCGTGTGGGAAGTCTCCCCCTTGAAATTAAAATGAAATAGTAATCCCATTAAGTATCTTTCCTTTAAATCACAGATATGTCCATAAGTAAGTTAATGACAACCCTTACATGCACATTCAATTCAAATCAGCATATCCAATTAACTTCATTACCTGGAGGCTCCCTCATATCCCAGTCTCTTTCTCTCCTGTCACATTTCCTTTATGCATTTTTCCCAAATTAGGACAGAAGACATTTGTCATGGTGGCCATCACCTTTAGTTTTACCCCAAAGAGAGCAGAGGGAGGCCTCGATAGATGGGTTCACTCCAGAAAGCCACGATGCTGCCAGGCTGAGTGGCTTGGAGCAAAGCAGCTCCTCGAGACCAAATGATCTGGTCTCCAAGGAAGGAGAAAATCCATCCTTTCCAGAGTTACACTGGCTGACTAAACATTAAATACACTCACTAATCCCCACTGGGGTTGCCACTGGAAGAAAATTCTACAGGATCAGCTGGGGAGAAAAATCAGTTTGGTGAGAGCTCATTGCAGTGAGCGCTGCTGGCACAGGAGCGATGGAGCTGCTGCCAGTGCTGTGACCATTCCTCAAATCTCCACAGGCACAGACCTTCTGTAGAGCACCAGAGAGGGGCCTAGAGCAGGGCAGCTGTGCCCAGCACCAGAGCAACAGGCAGCAGGTCTGGCTGGGAAGGGAATGAACCGGTGGGACCAGCGAGAGGCAGCCCAGTGGCATCAATCCCCTCAGCACCTCACCTCCCGCTGCCCCTGGACACTGCTCACCAAGGTAACTCCCTGGCACTGGTGCAAGCACCCGAACCCTCCCCTCCAGCTCTGCCAAGCCCTGGTCCCATTTACTCTTCCTCTGGAGCTTCAAAGAGACAGGGAAGCCCCATCCACACAAACCCAGCCCTGCATCCCAACTTCTCCCTCCTGCTGCTGGGCACAGCACAGACAAAGCACCCGGGCACCACGAAGCCCAGACTCCCTTCTCTGCTCATGTTTTCTGAGTCCTAATCCTCTCTTTTGGCTATGTTTTCTTCCTCCATCCCCTCCCTGAACTTCAGGGAAGCTCCAAGTGGAAGGAGACAGATTTCTCTGTCCTCATCTTGCTCAGATTTCACCTTTCCCAACAGATTCAGTTCCTGGCACCCTCTGTTCCAGCAATCCCTCTTTTCCAGGATCTGCAAACCCCTCCTGCTTGCACGGCTGCACTCCCGAGTCTGCACCTTCCCAAGGGGACAGGGAGAGGGGACTGGGTGCTGCGAGGCAGGTCTGGAGAGCAGGAGGAACCGTGGGGTTGGCAGCTGCACAGCCACACACGGTGCAGGGGGAGCTGGGGGGTTCCAGCCTGAGTTTATTCTGATCAGGCTCCATGACCCAAATTATTTATAGATTCTGCGGTTTCTGTGAATTCAATACTCCTGTCAAAAATGTCTCTGTGTATGTGTCTTTCACACCCACATGTGTTTCCCATCTCTTCTGTTTGGGCAATGTTAGCTAAGTGTTCAAAGTCACAACCCAGGAATCTGCAGCTCCCCAGAGGAGCTGCTGGGCTAATTGGGGAAGAGTACAGAGAACCCCCCCAGGGTCCCAGCTCTGCAGGGATGGGGAGCTTTCATCTGCAGCACTGGCACCCACAAACACTCCTGAGCACAAAAACGCCAACCCGGCAAACCAACCAACCCACCCAAATTAACTCTCACTTCTCACACTTCCAGAGCAAGGGTGGAGGATTGCTCCCAGGAGCAAGGTTTTCTTCCTAGCCCCATGGGACCAGAGGGCTGCAAGCCTGCCCAGAATCAGCACACACAACCAAACCCAGGGGACACGGGCGCTTTCCATCTTACTGCTTCAAAGACTTTGATTCACCTACAGGGAAAGGAAAGAGAGGTTTTTAAAACAAAGCAAAGAAAACCCACTCTTCCCTCTGCACTAAACCTCAGGCTGCAGTCAACAGGTTATCACACCAAAGATCTCAGCTCTTTCAGCAGCTCTACGTGCCCCCCATGGCAACCAGTCGTGATGCCACCATTCAAGGTGCCACTTTGGGAGGTGCCACACTCGGATCTGCTGCAGGGAGAAGATTCCATGACCACAGTCCTCCACGTTCACTGGTGGGAGGAGAATCTCAGGAGAGGAATCCCTTGCTTTCCCTCTGCTCCTTGTGGAGGTGAAGGAAGCCCATTGCTGGGTTGAAGCTGCAGCTCAGACATCCCAACAGGTACCAGTAAAAAGCTTTAAGAGAAGATTGCCACTGATTCTGTTCTCTCCCTTAAGCCTTTATTTCCTTCTTCCATCCTTCTGCTCCCTCCAGCCTTCTGGAGAGCTGATCCTCCCAGATAGAGCAGGGAGGATGGCAGAGAGGCACCATGCAGAGACTAATCAGCAGCCCCCGTGTCTTTAATTTATTACTGCATGAGAGGCTCGTTTAGAATAAAGCTGCCAGTTCGGAAGATCATTCCTTTAAAAGACTTTTTTATTTGAAAAGCTGTCAGCTCACACCTTGTCACAGCCTTCCTTGCAGCAGCAGAACTTTAATAACGTGCCACCTCATGCAAATGGGCTGCTAATTAATTAAGTAGTATTCTTCCGGGGACAGATTCATTAGAATCAAATTTGGGCAGGCTGGCTGGCTAGGTAGATTGCCTTGGACAGTGCTTTAAATCAGCAGCAGCACCCTTTCCTTGAGTCCCTGCACTCCCACCAGGAGAGAAGCTCCCTGCTGCCCCTGTGCCCTCGGCAAGGCTCAGGGCACCCCAGGGGATTGGTGCAAAGCCACATCACAAACCAGCCATGCTCATGGCACAGACCAGACCCAGCTCAGCCAAGGACAGCAGTGAGATGGAAAAAATGATTGACTGTAGTGCCCACAAGATTGGCTTCTCTCCTCTTCTGAAAAGCCAGCACAGTAAAGGGGCAATTCCAACGTGGGAGGCAGAGACTGTTACCTCAGAGGGCTCCAGGGATCAGGCTGCCAGGCAGGGAAGGCTGCAAAGGGGCAGAGCTCGTTCTTGTGGAGCACTTGTTGCAGAGACAGCTGCTGGGGGTTCTGGGCTCTCAGCCCTGCACCTTCCACCAGCATCAAAGTACAGCCCATGAAAGGTGGGAACACTCGAGAGCATCCTGTGGATTTACTCCCCAGGAGGAGGACAGCTCAGGGCACGGCTGCAGCACGGTACAAACCCTACTCCCTCCTCCTTTGTCCCCTAGTAAAGAGCCACGACGTGCAATGACTTCCCCTTCCTTTTGTTCAGCAATAAGCACCCCTCTCCCTTTATGTTCCCATATTACTTTTAAAGGGATGGCTCAGTGCTTCTCTGGGAAATGGGAATCATTAAGTGAGCAGCACTCTGCTGCTTGCAGGCTTTACATTTTGGAATGCATCAAAGAGACCAAGCACTGGCCTCCAAGAGAAAAGAAGGAGGTAGGAGTTGCCCTATCTGGAGGCACTGCACAGTGACCTGTCTGCAGCGTGCTCCTTCAGCCTCTGCCAGCCTTTCCTTGGCTCCCCTGCTCCTCCTGCTCTCTGCTGCTTTAATCCAGCTCCTTCCCTTACAGCCGGGAAGTAATGAAAGCACAGGCAGGCAAAGAGGATGGCTCCAGGAACAGCCAGGGGGTTTTCCTTTCCTAAAGCATCCTCTTCTATGTGCTGCTAACAGCCTTTAGCAGGGATGCCAAGCTGGGTGCCACAGGAGCCTGAGTTGTGCAGAGGAGGATGGGCTGATCCCACTCTGCCCCACAGCGTGTTAAAAATGCCCAGGTCATGCCCTGGCTTGTTCTGCAGGACACAGTTAGTGATGGACAGAGTTAAAAGTAGCATTTTGGGAGTGAGCAATAGCCACAGTGAAGGCAAACAGGATGGAGTACTAACCCTGAGTCTTCTGTGAGCAACAGGAACCATGAGAGGAAGCACAGAGCTGGTATTATTTAGGGTGATGGAGGTACCAGGTATCTGCTCAGAATTGCTTGTCACAGATATTTGCAGCTCTTCACCCAAGTCCCAAATATACCTGAGCTATCTATCCACACTTCACCTCTGCCCCTCCAGCCTAACAGCCCTGCAGAGCTCCCTGCAGCCAGCCTCCCACAGCACTCCACAGCAGAGCTCAAGGGGCTGGCCTTGCCTCCTTGGGTTTGTTGACTTCGAGTGTCCATGTAAAATGGAATAAAAAGCCACTTAGACAAGATGGTCTGATGCTCTAAACATGCAGCAGCGAGTCGTGATTCTCCCCAAGGAGGAAAAAACTAAACGACTGTCAAAAACTGTCACATGAAAACCTTGTTTCTCCCAACTCACAGCTTCCAGCTGATCAGGTGGGAACCAGAAAGTTCTTCAGGAAATCTTCTTCTCTTTCATTTCCAACACCATATGTTTCAAATGACTTACAGTCCATGCCCAGCACTCCTGGGAAAGCTGCAACACAAGCCAATCTGAGAGCCACTAAAGGCCAAAACCCAGAAGCAAATAAAAGAATTGAAATGTTGTTATCTTTTGATTTTAGAAACTCGTAGAGAAATCCTGCCTGGCACTTTTGCAAAGCTTTAGGTCAGACAGGAGTGATCAGGTGAACAAGGAGGTCATGCATAATTTTGGTTTCACTTGTGCATGCAGAACCAGTCATGTGTTACTGATCAGATCTAACCTTGCTCGGGCAGAGAATGTTAGAAAATTACAGAGCACACGGCTAAGCTCCAATCCCAGGAGCTGAGGCTCTCCCACATCACCCACTGCTCTGTCCCAGGCACTGGGGAGCATCACACACCCCAGAGTTCCAACCACAGCAGGTGCCCCATGGGTGCAGATAGGAAATGGGTATTTTCTAGTTCAGAAATGGGCCAGAGCACAAAGGAGTCAGAAGCTCTCGCTGAATTTTACTACAGCGACAGCCTTGCAAACAAGGTCACCTAAGGACGGGCAGAGCCCCAGCCAAGCTGGCACTGCCCCACGGCCCCTGGAGAGCTCCCAGCTCTCTGCCCTCCCCGGGCACCACGGCAGCTCGGCTCCTGGGTGCTGAGCCCCTGCCAGGGGCACACGCTCCTGTTCACACTGGGAACACAGGGGCTGGACCCAGAGTGGCCTCATCAGGGAAGGCAAGATGCAGAACCGAGATGCAGGATGCACAGCCAGGATGCTGTCCCAGGACCCCAGCTCAAGGACTTTTGATTCTACAGGAGCCTGTATTGGAAGTGTTAAAGCTTCCTGATAGGAAAACAAGGAGACATTCAGCTCCCATGGTTTTATACTTGTCTGAATCTTATCTCCTCATTCACACTCAGATCTCCCAGCCGCCAGCAGACAGAGGTTTGAGGTACCTCATGCCCTGGTGTGCATGGCACATACTGAGGAACAGCAGCTTTTCCTCTGCGAGCTGCCTCCCAAATGCTGTGCTGGGGCAGATCAAAGATTTAAAAAATATACCTCTCTCCCATCTCTGCACTGTAACTCACTGAGCCTTCAGCATATGCTCTTTCCAGCCTCTCGGAATTAATCGGCAGATAAGCAGATAACAGGCTCTAAATAATCTGTATATGCAGCCCGTGTAACGCTGCTGAAGGCTGCCCTGAAGGCAGCAGGGAGGCTGCTGGGCTCAGCACACACTGGTCTGTCCCAGCCAAACCCCTCCCAGAAGAGCTGGTGCAGCCCCTGGGCACAGCACAGCCCTGGGACAGCACCAAACACCCCGCGGGGTCGGCGGGAGGGGACCAAAGGGAAGAACCTGATGGATGGGTCAACTCACTGGTCCTCAAAGTCCAAACCCAGAGGTGAAGATCAGACTCGGGAAGGGGAGGAACCTGCAGGAGCTGGTACTCCACCCGCAGCCTCCACAGGTCAGGGTGGTGCTGTGGTCAGCACTCAGGACTGGAGCATTTTACAGCTCCAAGCCCATGGTGACACAGCCCCAGAGCTGCAGCCCCCAGAGCAGAGCCCCAGCCTGCTTCTGGCAGCACCACCCAGGGACAGGTGAGCAGGGAGCTCTGAGCTTCCCTCTTCACCATGAAAACCCATCACAAGTGCAGCGAGTGGACATGCCCAAGGCTGCTTGATGCCCAGTGGCCTTGGTGGCATATCGTGGGGTCACCTGAGCTCTTCCTTGGAGGCCACAGATGCCCTTGGCCTGTGAACACAGGAGCAGCTACAGCACCGTGGTAACAACATGGGGAGAGCCAGGCAGAGCACAGCAGCAGCATCAGACATCCCCAACGTGGGAGACGGGCGGGGAAGAGGAGCCAAGCTGAAGGGCTGGAACTGAATCATTGCTGGTCACTGTGGTGCATCCGAGCAGCACATCGCCCCACAGAATAACCTGGATGCCCTAATCCAGCAGGACCCAACCAGCCCACGCTGGAGGGTTTTGCTTGCAGTCTCCTCTGCAGGAGGAGGTGCAGCAGGTCTGCCCTAGGGCTGGGAAACACCAGCCAGAAGGACCAGGCAGCTCTTCCCGAGGCCCCTGCTTTTGTTCCCACACCAGCCAGCACAGCTAATCCTTATCGTGCCCATAGCCCAAAATCAACATCCTGAGATAGGCTGGGGCTGGGGTCCCAGGGATAGGAGAGACAAAGCTACACCACATTACTGCTTTCACTCCATAATTGACCTGTAGATAAACACATGGCTTTTGCCTTAATCCCCTGCAGCCTCATGAACATCAGCCGTGCTAAATTTTTCATGTAATTAAGAGAAAAACCCTAATCCAGTGTAATTAGCTCCCTGATTGCCAACGTCAGGCAGAAAAGCACTGTTTGAACAGCAATTCAGGTCTAGCTGGTTAGGCAAATACTGTGTGTGTGGTTCAGTAATTTAACACTGGAACAACTCCCCCTCTGCTGTCCTTACAGGCTCGCTTTCCCAAACAGCACTAAGTGGTTTCATGACTGCAATAGGCCTGAGATCCCCAAAACTGCTGTTCCACCAAGCTCTGGTTACACCCCGAAGGGCTGGTCATGAAACGAGCCAAGCAGTTCCTGAGAACCACACCAGCTGCTGATTCTGGAGGGGTCCCCCCACCCCATCTGCATCCTTAAGCGTCTGCCAGCAAGTTGTTAAGGCTATGCCACCCCTAACCACCTAAACTTGGGATCTGATGGACAAAATTCTCACCCTGATGGAGAAAGTCTCCTCCTGAGTGGTGCTCAGCACTGCAACCCCAATCTGCTGCAGGTGACAGCGATGCTTGCAAGGAGTTTTATGGTGTAGGTCAAAATTCATCCCAGCTACTGAGCCTTTATATAATACAGTGGTATTTTTCTTTTCTGTGCACATGCACCAAGGCAAAATTTTAGGAGTGAAATGCTAGAAATTTGGGAAGTGGAAGCAGATGGGAGAGGAGAAGATAATGTGGATGTATGTGCCAACGGGGAGGCAGGGAAACGAAGCAAGCACAGCTAGAAGACAGCCTCACTTAACCATTTAATCCATCCCCCAGCAAAAAGCAAAGGACCTGAACTACTTCAGCCACTGTCATATATTTCTTTTGCCTTTTAAAAAGTCGCTTGTGATAGAAATTAAAGACTATTCCAGTTCTCATCTAGTTACATCTTTCATCTCCAGACTTAACATCAGACAGTCTCCTGAAAGACAGCATTTGAAAGCAATATTATCCTTGGAAGTATTTGTTGGGGTTTCTCCAAGGAGGATTTTAATCCTCATCCTGGGCTATGTTACAAAGGGTTTGTGGTTTGTCTGGTTGTTTTTAGAATAAAAGCATCAGCCTCTGTTTTGCTAGTTTTGGTTAACGTTGCTTTAGAGGCCAAATTTCTGCATCCTTCTGCATCTTCCCAGCCTGGGAGACTGCAAACCAACCAGCCTGCCTTCTATAAGGAGAAAGCTGAAAAGCACTTCACAGCTTCAGCATCCCTGGCTGAACTCTTCCAGAATCTCTGTTTATAAGCTGTGGCAGGCGAGAGCCAACCATATATGTTTTTGTAGCTGGAACTCTTCATTCTGAGAGAGGCCAGGGGCTGATGAGGGGTTGGGGGCTGTGCCTGGCTTTGCCCATGTTTGGGCTCCAGGCTCTGGTCTCCCCAGCACTGCTCCTCTCTCCCCTCCTCATCACACCCGTGCTCTGTAAACAAACCAGCAGCGAGCAGAGCAAGCTGCTCCTTTGTATCAAAGCCAGAGAGATTTCTTTATACAAAAATGAGTGAAAATTTATCAACTCAAAGCTCCTTTTAAAGAGAAGCCCCCAAGGAGAGCAAGCCCAGATGCTTGCTTGCATTGCACTGGTAAGCCAACTCCTCCTCCTCCCTCCCTTCAGACACAGGATTTTCCATGGAAGGCACTACAGATAACTATCGACTGCAAACAGAGCCCTGGTTGGATGGCAACACATCAATATGGGCTTAAGCGAGCAGTTTGGTTGCAGAGTTTGGTGCTTTGCCATCATTCCCTTCACACAGGAGCAGCCCTTCAATCCAAACAAACGACCTTCTGCTTAACTGTCTCCCAGAGGACCTCCAGCCAGCCAGCCTGGGTCTTGCAGCACCCGGTGACCGTGTTTCAAAAGGCCAAGCTGGAAACTGCACATCTCCCTCCCTGCTCCAGCTCAGGGAGGCATGTCCTGAGTTGCATTTAGAATCATAGAATCGTTTTGGTTGGAAGAGACCTTCAAGATCAAGTCCAACTGTTCCCCTAGCACTGCCAGGTCACCACCAAACCACATCCCTCAGCACCACATCTCCACGGCTTGGAAACCCCTCCCGGGATGGGGACTCCACCACTGCCCTGGGCAGCCTGGGACAGGCCCTGAAAATCCTTTTGGTGAAGAAATTTTTCCTCATGTCCAACCTCAGCCTCCCCTGGTGCAACTTGAGGCCATTTCCTCTTGTCCTATCACTTGTTCCTTAGGAAAAGAGACTGGGACCTACCTGGCTCCAGGCTCCTGTCAGGAGCTGTGCAGAGCCAGAAGGTCTCCCCTGAGCCTCCTTTGCTCCAGGCTCAGCACCCCCAGCTCCCTCAGCTGCTCCTCCCCACACTTGGGCCCTAGACCCTTCCCCAGCAGCTTCATTTCCCTTCTTTGGACACTCTCCAGCCCCTCGGTGTCCTCCTTTCCCACCACCCAAATTGATGTGCTCACCCCTTCCTTTTCTGACTACACTTTGCACCAGGACCAACACACGATGGGGACACTTTGGGTGACACACCCCAGCTGGGACATCACACTGACACACTCTGGTTGTCAGTGCTTGCACAATGTGGGTGTATTCCATTTTCCTGTCTCTTAGTAACTATTCCAGCTTTTAGTCAGTCAGTGTTGGGGAAATTCATCCTGCCAAAACCCCCAGCACTGGACACCAGCAACACCTGAGTCCGTGTGTGGACTGGTCTGTGGTCTCTTTGCCTTAGATCCAGCACAAATGCTTCTCTCCATTGCCCATGCCTTCCCAAAGCAAGGCATCCTACAGCTCTGTGGAGAGCCAGCAGCTGATGAGAAGAGCTGCAAACAGCTCATCAGGGGCTGGATCCTTGTTCTGCTCGCCTTCCCCATTGCACATCCAGCAACACACAACTGGGAACACAGAGCCAGGCTGGGCTGGGAGGCAGCTGGGACCGAGGTACCAACTGGGTGCATGCAACAGCCACCTCAGCATCCTCTGCTGCTGGCTCACAGGCAACAAACCTACATCAAACCCACATCCCAGGGAGCTGGGTTTCTTGCCAGCCACTCTTTTGCCAGAGAATGGGGCAGTGTCTCCAGACAGAGCCAGGGGCCTCAGGAGGCTTTGCCTTCATATTAATGAGCCCTGGCAGCTTTGCAGCCAGGCAGTAAAAGTGTCAGGGGTGGTGAAGGGGTCAGAAAGAAGTGTTGGAAGGAAGGGAGCTGCTCAGCTTCACCTCTAGACAGCTTTTAAGTGACCTGAAGGCCAGTGCTGGGTCACAGCTACCAGCTTCCACCCCTCCAGCCTCCAGAAGCTGAAGTTTCTAACAAGGTAAGTTATTTGAATTGCTCTCACTAAAAAGAGACCCGGCATCAAACGTTTCTAAAGCTTTTAGACTAAGAGCTATAAAATGAGCCAAAAACCCCAAGAGGCAGCGCTGATATGGAAAGTTACCTTCCAGGACAGATTTTCTCAGTGACTGAGAGCTGGCAACGGCAGCAGCCTCTCTGCAGCTACAGCATGATGCTGCTGCTTATTGTCAGAGGAGCTGAGCTACTTCTTGCCTGTCTCTTCCTACTGCACTGGCACCAGCACAGCCCCCCCGTATCCATACATCTGCATAATCTAACCTGCTAATGATTTCAGGCCTCATATTTCGTCAGTGTCAAGATTTATTCCTTATGCCACCATTTGCACCCAGCTGCAGAGAAATCTTTCAGCAACCTAAAACCATGAGATGTGAATTCTGCTGGTGTTGGAGTCCCACGACCTGGCGATGGGAATACATTGGGTATTTCACTGTCTGCTCCTGCAGTTTGTGTTCCCCCAGCTGGGAGCCAGGTCCTGTGCTCCACGTCTGGAGTCCTGGGATTTGTAGCAAGCAAACGGCTGAGCCAGCCTCCAAAGTCTGCTCCTGAGACGTTTTCTGCCTTGAACTTTCATTCTAAGGCACTTCAAAAACTCCAGTCTACATTATTAATATCATTCCTTTCATCAGAGTCCACTTATCTTTCTGCTTTCTATTCCTGTCTCTACACTTTTATTGTTTCCCTGAGTGCTTCTATGGGAATTCCACCGAAACCCAGGCCAGGCACAGACCACAGCACCCACCCGCTCTCTGCTCACCAGCATGAAGTGATTTCCATCACAGCTTCCTCCTTCAATCAGTTTTGGGTTTGTTTTTTTTTTTTTTCCTTCTTTTTAATTCCATCTGTATTTAATCCCAGACAAACACAAACAACAATCTCAGCTCCCTAAGGCCATCACTTTCTAAATCAGTTACAGCCAACTCCAATTAGCAGGCGAACAACATGAGCAGCTCGTATGCTCCTGTGTCTTTGGGAACAAGCCAGTCCAGAAGGTCCTTTTCCCCAGACTGTCCCCTTTTTCCTTCTGAAGAACTTTCACTGTCATTAGCTGCAAGCTCTGCAAGATCAAACACGCTCACCTTTGCTTTTGCCACCAGGGCAGAGCTGGAAGGATGCTCCACAGCCTCTTTAACGCTGGTTTGTGGTTCTGTGCTCCCACATCTGGAGGCAACCTGCATGCTTTGGTTTACAAGAGGATCTCAAAGCCTCTGCAAGTGCTACAGGGATATTTGCTTGGTCACTTTAGCTTCCCTCTTGACTTGCACTTGAAACAGCTTCTTCACAGCCTCGCTAAGCCAGGCTGCTGGAGCAGCAGCAGTGCCAGCTCCTGCCAGGGCAGTGCAGGCAGCAAAACTCTCCCTTCTCGGGCCATGAGAGCATCTCTCAGTCACACCCTGGAGAAGACACCATCAGCCCTCAGTGGAGCTCACTGCGTTTGACAAGACAAAGCATAGCAGCTCACGGGCTTACCTGATTGTGAACCCACTGTCTTCAAATTGCTTTTAATGTGTTTTGGTGAGAAGCATCTGACCTCGCAGGCTGGTGGGGTTTTGCCAGGCTCTGCCAGGCTCTGGTGGTGGGCTGGCACCTGCTCTTCAGAGCTCAGCCTTGGTTCTGCTGGGCTGCTCCCCCCTCTCTGGGTGCCTGGAGGGTGCTGGGGGCAGTGGTGGAGCTCAGCCTTCAGACCCTGGTCTGGAGGGACAGCCCCGCCAAGCATGCCAGCAGCAGGGCAGAGCCAGCAGGAACTCAGCAGACAGCTCTCCCTCCATTAGTGAGCTATTTCGGGCAATGATTTCAAATGAAAATCTGTATTTTATTAATTATGCGTCTGCTTTGCTGCTGAACTCTTTAATGTGTTTCCCAGCTGTATCCATCTCCAGCCATGAAGGAAGCCATTAAATCTAACTGCCTGGAGCATGTGGCACTTCTGCGGGGACACATCCGTCACCGGGGCAGCCCGGAGGTGTGAGGTCCTGGCCAAACTGCCCTCACCCTCGAGAACACCTCCTGCCTCACCAAACACACAAAAAGGGATGCTGTGGGAGCGGAGTGGAGGATGTGCCCTGACAAACCCCTCAGGACTGTGACCAGTGGCAAAGCCCAGTCCATCTGGTGATGCTGCCGGGTTGCTCCATCCTTCCCATCGGCTGTGCCAGCTCCGGCACTGCTGGGCTCCAGCTGAACCTGCTGCCAGCAGCTGTCAACCAGAGAAGATGAGGATGGGAGTGAAAATCATTTGCATTGCTGCAAACTCTTCCTCCAGCCTCATTTGCTCACCTCGGCGTCTGGGCTAGCTCTGCTCTGACAAGTCCCTTGTATTTCCCTGCTCATCTCCTGTTGCACGTCCAGACCCCCTCAGCAGCTGGGAGAAGGCTCCCCCGACACACGCCCCTCCTGCCATGTGGGGATGTTAGAAAGAGCAGTGTCTGCAGGCAGGCAGATTTATTCACCTGTCCTGACTGGCACAACTGAGTGGCTTTGACGGACACGCGGGGGTGTGTGGGTGCATTAATGAGCAGCTTAGCATGGAGCCTGCCAGAGCAGGGCACCTCACAGACCTTAGGAGGAGAAGTTTGTTTAAAGCAAATTTTATGCCTACGAAGAACGTATTAGATCAATAACCTCAATAAAAATTACTTCAGGCTTCTTCCCTAAAAAATATCTAAAAAATTGTAAAAGAAAACTAAACACCCCCTCAGAACAGTGCACCACAGACCATTTCATAAACCAAATTCTTTGTTGCAGAGATGACTTCATCTCTCGAGCAAAAACTAAAGAGGTCAGCAGCAGAAAGGGCTGAAATGCACCAACCGTGCCCAGTCCAGCCCCGCACACCCCGTGGCTGGCACGCTGGCCCTTCCCAGGAGCTGCCTCCCCCCACCAAGCCACCCATCCCACTCCCATTATTTTGGAGCAGCCTCGAGAGCGAGCGGCACCACCGGGCTCTGCTGCCTGCACCCCGCTCACATCCCCGCAAAGCTGAGCAAGGGAGGCGCAAGGCTGAAAACATTCCCTCTCAAGCAAAACAGGCTTGCACTTGGATTGCACAGAAATTAAAGCAACAAAAGGTCTCTGAAGCCAATTGCAGTATAGCCGAGGAACAGGCTGGGCACTTTGCAGCCCCATCTGGCGAGGACATACTTTCCATTTCAGCAAGTGCGAGAACGGGCGGACGGCAACGGGAAATGTGCAAACAGCAAAGAAAGGAGAAGAATGAAAACCTGCAGGACAACACTGCTACCCTGTTATGAATACTGTGGGCCTATTCATATGAAAATCCATACGGCTGCTACTGTTGCATGCACTCTTCTTACACAGCATGAAATTAAAATTCCTCTTCAGTATCATATTGCCAGCACTACAGAGCAACTTTAGAGTAAGCTCGCAGACAATTTATCCTTTGGCTTCCTCAGACGGGTTTGTGCTGGGATTGAAAGCCAGTGGGGTGAGGGAGACCAGTCTATTGCCCACGGTAAAAAAATTTTGCTTCCAAAACAAATCCCAGAGAAATATTGCTGGCCTAGAGTCTGACTGTTGGTGCTAATTTCACAGTGCAGTTTCACATGCATAATTCCCCCCGGGCCCCCCCTGCCACTTTGCTTCTTATCTTCCCAGAACAAACTCAACACGCAGGCTAATTTCAAGGAGTGTTTCACCCAGAGTCCAGCCAAATGTCAGTGGATCTGCTGGAAATGCAAATTGAGACAATCATGCAAAAGAGCAGGGCTTATAGATTGTGCATAAGGGCAACAGAAGGCAAATAAAAGCTGACAGCAAAGAGGTAGCAAGGAACAAATCTCCCATCTCGAGTTGTTGATCATTTGCACGTGTGCTCAGCCAGCCCAGATTTCCAAACCCCTACAAATCCCATTCATTTTCACTGCTAAATTGTCTGGGTGTCTCTAAACCCCACATATCTCAAAGCTCCTAAATCAGCATCTTGCATCACTCACACCTTTCCCACTCGCTTTGCAGGGCTGCAAATGACAACGTGAGACATGAGGAAGTGGAGATCTGCTGCTGAACTGGGCAGAGCAGGAGGGGTTTTTTTGTGGTTTCCCAACTGCAGAGCTGCCAAAAGCAATTGCAGCTTTCACAGAAATCTTTTTATTTTGTGTTTTCGAGAAACTTGGGATATCTGTGGCTCCCTGAGATCATCTGGGGACAAACAGAGGAAAAGATACTGGAGACGGGAACTTGATTAACTCAAACTCAGCCACATAATTTTTCAGATACAAGCAAATTCATAAGAAGGTTTGCTCATTATGTATGCAAAGAAGCAGCGAGCAAGAGGAGAAAAATCTATACTATGTGCCACAACACGATATAGAATTAATCCCCCAGGTTACAAATTCCTCATAAATCGCAAACGGGACGATATCTACTGCATTATATTTTATCACGCTTTCTGTCAAAATATCCCCTGCAGGGAGCCTTTCTGGAGATGCTATCGCAAGCAGAGCCTTATCTGGGGAGGAAGATGTGAACTAAACAGCAGCAAACTACCACTACTCCCCTTGTGAGACTGCCGGAGAGGAAGCCCCTTAGAGCATCGTCTGCTGCATCTCACATCACGCGACTTTTTCTTAAATAACACCATCTTCTGGGCTTGCTTGGGCCCACATGGAGCACACACACACTTCAGTTTTACTAACAGCAATGCTAATACGAGCTGGGGCTCTGCTTCAACGTGCCCCGAGGGGCTGCAAAACACTTTGGAGAAGCACCCGACGAGGAAAACTTTGCCACCTCCCAGGCGACGTGGGGCAAGGAGCACGTTGCACGCGCTGACTCACCGAACCTGGTGCCACTGTCATGCTCTGACCTGCCAAGCCTGGGTGCCACCATCACGCTCCAGGGCACTGAGCCTGGGTGCCACTGTCACACTCGTGGGCACTGAGCCCAGCCGCGGCGCCCGGGGGAAGAGGGAGCAGGGCCCCTCCATCACCCCCCACGGCGCACGGCTGCTTTCAGCAGCTACTGAACTGGAAAGAAAAGGGTCTGATTATCTCCTCCATCACCTCAGTGGTGACCCAGACCAGTGACCCCTTTTCTGTCACTTTACATTTGCTCTGGATGTTTTACACGGGGAAGAGGCAACGCCTCCACAACCGATCCATCGGCTCCATCCCCTGCGCGTGGCACGGGAGGCAGATGCTTTGCTGATCGTGTGGTTTCGGCTCCATCTCCTGCTCCAGGGCTGTTGACCCACGTGCCCGTGTTAGAGGAGCAATATGGGAGGTGATGCCGAGGTGGCAGCACCGGGGTGAGTGGAGCAGGACCTTCTGAGAGCCCAGATCCAGTGCAGGCTTGGCAGTTCTCATCCAGAGAAATGCTGCTTCGCTCCCACTACCTGCTCAGGAGCCAGCCAGATAATACAGCCTCCATTTTGCTTTCACTACCCAAAACACTGCCATCCTCAAACATCTTGAAGTGCACCCTGAGCTGTTAAGCTACATAGCAACAGTGAAAACCTGCTAGTGGAGACAGGAGACATCCCACAGCTGGGTGGGAAAAGCAGCAAGACCACCTCCTCCTTCCACAACAAGCACCCAAAATCTTTAATGCCTATGTAAGACTATCTCCAGCTTCACTGTAGACAACAACATGCAGCCTTTGTCTACAGGCTTGTCTTGACCCACTGACAGCAGCTTTGTCACTTCAGCATGAGTGTCCCTGAGTTAGGGACATCGATCAAGGCAACTGCCTATCAATCAGCCAGCACTAACCTGCTCTGACAAGACACTTGGGAGGATGCTCCCCATGCCCCACAACGAGCCTTAATTATTTACATCTCCTCAACTTTTTCAATTACTTCTTCAGCAGGGAGGCAACGTGCCCTGTGCTGCAGAGGGACATCGATTATGTGGAGGAGAAGCAGGGAGAAGGGGGAGGTGAAAGGTGTCATTAGCCCAAAGCACACTGCCCTCTGTTATTGGAGAAATAAAAGCAGCTCGGCTGTTTGGAGGGGGGGATGTTGGGGAGCCCAGTCTCATCCCACGTGTTGCCCTGCTGCCCTGAGCAGCATCACCAGGACCTGCAGCATGAGGGCAGCCATGGTGGACACCCATCCTGCCCATCCCTAGCAGGGCAGTACCTCCCTCACCACATCAGGTGAAGGTGTGGGGGAGCAGGTAGAAGAAACTTCACAAGATGTCCTGTCTGCCTCGGTCCTGCTCTGCCTACACCCACCCAGCAGCTCCAACTATTTTCAGTTACACTTTTAAGCCAAATTCTTCACCACAGATGCCAACGTTGCTTCCAGGTAAACAACAGCACTGGGGTTGTATCAACTGAACAGTGAAAGCCAGCCTGAAATGACTCGCTGCTGGTATCTGACATCAGCCCTGACTCACAGCTTGGCCTGCAGCTCTAGGGTGAAGCTCTCAGCAGCATCCATACAGCATCCAGATCCCCCAGAGCTCCTCGTCCTGCCTGACACGAGCAGAGGTGTGCCAGCCCTTCCACACAGGGATGTGCTCACCCCTGAGCCTGGCGTGACCAGATTGTGTGGAAAATGAAAAATAGCCATCTGGATACCCCCAGTGAGGACAGCCAGGAAAGCTTCTGGAGCAGGCACCGTTCTGTGAGAATCTGCAGCAACCTCCCTGCAGCAGCAGCAGCTGCTGGTGCCAGAGGAACACAGTGGATTGCAATACAAAGCCCTTGCCCACGAAGCCACTGGCTCCAGTCCAGCCCAGACTGGAAGATGCTGCTGCTGCTCTGACAGTCGTTTGGCAACCCATGTGATTTCGGGATAAGTTCACATTTGAGCCTTTCCTGATGTTTCAGCCACAGGTCAAGGACAGAGGGAGATCTTACCAGCGATGGGAAGAGGACCTCTAAGCCACGACAGCATTCCCCCTGCAACAGGGGAGAATTTGGGGGCCACAACCTTCTAGTCTGGTTCTAGCAATCTCCTGTGTGTGCCCTTGGGCACATCCCTGTGTCCTCCTTTCCCAGCTGTAAAATGGACACAGAGTCTATCCTCCCTTCCATCCCAGCCTCTGCCCTTTGGGGCTGTGTGCAGGGAACAGCCAGCACAGTAGTGCTGGAGGAATTTGTTTGGTATTACTGCAGCATAAATAAGTAATGCCCAGGTCCCTGCTGGTATCTGAGCAAAAAGCTTGAGTAGAAGGCAAAAGGAGTTGAGACAGAGGAGCTGGCACAGGTTGTCTTTATGCTCTAGTAAAACCACAGTTCCTTGTACTGAATGCATTTTAAAGCTCTGCAGCACTGGCCAGGCCCTGATGGTTCTTCCCAGAAGCTGTGGAGCAGCTGGGGAACAGAGGGAGAAACCTGCACTGTTAAATCAGGAAGACCAATAAAAGCAAACTGGACAGGAAACATGAAGGAGTCAGAGGTCAGTGCAGCTCCCAGGTTATTACCCAGATGCTGTTTCAGCAGGTCAGCAGAGCTCTGCTTGCTCTCCCCAGCCTCACCAGCCACAGCGTTATCACCTCCCCATCCTGTTGTTGATGCTGCTGGGAAAGCACAGGGGGGTTCAGGATACGTGCGGCTGGAAGCGGAGCCGGGCGGGTCAGGCACACGGACAGGAGACCCGGGGCCAGGGGGGTCACAGCCAAAGCCTGTCCTGTCCTGTCCTGTCCTGTCCTGTCCTGTCTGTGAGGTGCCACCAGGAAGGGGCACCGAGCAGCCCCTGAAGCACCGAGCAGTTCCCCAGGGCTCAGCCCATTGCCCATCAGCTGCCAGAGGTGCTGGCTGGGAGGCTGCTGCATGTGGCTAGTGGCACAGGGCGGGCACAGGGACAGGGACCCACCTGCTGCCTCACACACTGCTGGCAAAGAGAAGACCCAACACCCCTTTAACAAACTCAAAGTAGTTCTAACTGAACTCCAGGGCACTCCCTGTGCCCATGCTCCTGCTCCCGGCAGCGGCTGCGACAGACCTGGGTTGTGGTACATGGTTAAATATCAACCCATGTGTCCTGTGCTCAGCACAGCTTCTGTATTTACTTGTGTTAATTGGGATGTGAGGTAAAGCGTCTCACAGCAGAATCCTACATGCTTCCAGACTCGTGTTCCTTAAAGACTCAGACAGCCAAATCCCATCTGTCCATGCTCCACCTTCTTCTCCAATTTGTTTCCCCCAAAAAAAGATGCTGCCTGGCATGTCATTTCACCACCTCCTGCGCAGATTCACTCCCCTCTGATGGAGCACCACATCTCTGGTGTCTCTGGATCACACACACCCTTCTCTTGGGTACTTCTTTCCTGCAGACCCCCCAGACCCCCCCTCGCCCACCCTGGGCTCACCAGGAAGGAGCGCAGGGCTCCACGCACGCCCATGCACATGCACATGCACGAGGACTCGGTAGGATAGGTGCAATTTGGAGCAATTTCCCTGCCAGTCTCCCTGCAATCTCAATAATCTCCCCCCCAAAGGGGATCAGAGATCCCGTGGTGCCTTTGCTTGGCTGTAAAGAATGCAAATTGCATCCCCTGATGGGTTTGAATAACGCAGGCGAGAGCAGCCAGCAGAACCCAAGGTGGGGTGGCTGCTCGTGGCTTGTTAGCTCACGTTGGTTACTCCTGCTCCACATCAGAGATGCACAAAGAGCTTCAGCAGCAGCTGGGCAAGAGAAATAATCTGTTGAGACCATCCAAACTACCAGCTTCCTGCAGGTCCCATATCTGAAGCTCCGGGGGACCTGTGCCTTGTGCATGTTCAGATGGTCTCACCAGAGTCATGGATGATAACTCCTTGTGCTATCTGCTCCAGCACAGGAAAACAACCCCCAGCAGGCCAGGTCTGGGGCTTGTTCCCTGCAAGGCTGGCCACCAGGGCTCAAAGAGAGAGGCATTAAGGATGGCAATAGAGAGTAAGGCCTCCCTGGGCTCTCTCTCACATGGAGGATGTTCTCCTGCTCCCACCAGCATCAGCCTAGCTCACAGCAGGTCAGCTTGCCTCCTCCATAACCCATTTATCTGCTTATACCAGAGCCAGCAGCTTAAATGTTCTTCGGGAGTGGAGGTACAGTAAGGTAAAACACAGGTTGCTTTTCTCCTGGCACTACCAAGCACCAGCTAGAATCCAGCAGAGCAAGTCCACACATTAAAAATATCTCCTCTTCGTAACACAAACCGCAGCTATTTAACAGTCCAGTTGGCAATTGCACAAGAGCACTAGAGCTCAAAAGCTCCTCAGCCCTTGGCTTAAGGTGGAGATGAGATTCATGGCTGTGGCAGATGTCCCTGAATGCTCCCATCGCTCTGGTTCTCACCCCGACCCTCAGACCTGTCAGGTGGGACATGGAGCTGAACCAACCACTCCTCTTCTTGTTCCAAACCCTGTCCCTAACGAGCAGCACAAAGTCTCGAGCACTGAACACCACTGCTGGGAAAAGCAAGCAATGGAAAAGGCAAATGCAGGGAGGCAAAGAAAATAAGGAGAGAGTGACCACCTCTAGATTTTACTTTATTACAAACAAGACCTGAATTGGAAGAAAGTTCCCAGAGAGCACAAAAAAACTTCTGCAAAATCATTTTTGCTTTCAGACACCACACTCAGGCTGACAGAGCCCTCCAGATTCAACAGAGATCTGCTCGTTCTAGGATTTTACTGGAATCCAAACCACAATTCCCTGATAAGCTGTTACCACATTTGTGAATCGATGTGTCCCAGATGCTCGGACTGCCAGAAGAACCTACAAGCCAGTTCCTCCTGGGACTGGTGGCCAATTCCCAGCACTGTCAATCTCCCTTTCATGGGCAAAGCCAGCAGAAGCAGCATAGCCAGGTGAGAACATGACAGCCCCAGGGTAACTGTCACGTACCAGAGCAGCATGCAATATTTATCTCCCTGGGCACACGGGGAACACGTGAGCACACACATCCCCACACGCAGGTGGGGGAGATGGGGAGAAGGTTGGTTCAAGAGAGCAATCCTCAAACAGCTCCAGACCTGAGCTAGTTCTCCTATGAGGTTGGCAAGAGACTATTTTTGGAGATTAGATCTAGAGTGACTGACAAACTGATATGCAAGAGCATTTGTTTTTAATCTGAAACAGGTTTGGGATAGAATTTTTAAAAAAAATAAATAAATCAAAATCAAAGCCACACACAGCTCCACAGCCACCCACTGACAAGAGCTCCTCAGAGGCAGGAAAGCTGCAGCCAGCAATACTAATGTGCTCCTCACTTACCAGCCACCCTCTCCTTCAAAGACACTCTCAGACATATTGCTCTTTCTGCATAGAATGACAGAATCATTTTGGTTGGGAGAGGCCTTCAAGATCATTGATTCCAACCATTCCCCAGCACTGCCAGGTCCCCACTGACTCATGTCCCTCACCCCACATCTCCACAGCTTGGAAACCCTTCAGGGGTAGGGACTCCACCACTGCCCTGGGCAGCCTGGCACAGCCCTGGGCAACCCTCAAGGGGAAGAAATTGTTCCCACTGTCTCAGCCTCTCATGGTACAACTTGAGGCTATTTCCTCTTGTTCTATTGCATGTTCCTTGGGAGAAGAGACTGACCATCACCTCACGTTAAAACCAGAGACCAGCCCTACCTAAAATCCACACTGCTGGAAAAAAAACCACAGAAATAATATTTAGGGAAGAGGAAGAACAAAATATTTAGGGGAAGGAGGACAACTTCTGAACTGGTTCAGTCCAAAGTCAAAATATTTTCAATTTTTATTGGGATTTTCCAATATGTTTCCTCCTTCCATCCTGGCTGCCAGGGCTGGGCAGGAGCAGGGGGAGGTGCTGGGGGAGCTCAGTGTGGCTGCACTCCACGGCAGCCTGTCCTCTGGGAGAACCACAACCCAACAATTTCACGAGCTCCAATGCTCGGCAGAGACCGAATTATGCCAATAAAAACACTAACAGATGAGCAGGCACACACCAGCTGCATGGGAAGCTTGGGGTGAAGGCAGGGGGAATTAAATTAATCCCTTCATTATCAACCTGACCCCTGGAAAAATCTGAAGGAATGGCTGTGAAGGTTCACAGCAGAGCACTGAAGCCAGGAGATCAGCTAACACAGCATCTGCCAGCCCAGACGGGCTCTGCTATAATCTCCAGCACTCCAGCTGGGCCCGGGGCTGCTCGGGGCTGCCAGGAGGTCCCACTGGCCAGCCCACACCGTGCCATGCTCCAGGGGCAGCTGAGGAGAGAAGGGAAAGCAGGTGGAAGGCAGAGCGAGCAGCACAGCCCCACTTGGGGAATGCCTTTGGTACCTCCCGGGCACAGAGCTGCCCAGAGCCCTCCAGCAGCAGGGCTGGCTGCAGGACACGTGCCTTCCCTGTGGTGGCTTCAGGTTGCCCATTTCCCCTCCCTTTCAGAGGAAATCCAGTGGTTTCCCTCTCGCTGGCCCTGGTACCATTAACATCTGCACCAATGCAGGGCACTGTGCTGCTGAGCTAATGCTGTGACCCTCTGGAGAGATTTCAATATCAGGTGAGCTTTGGATAAGCAGGGCCAGGAGGCAGATGTGGCCCATTGGGAAGGGGAAAGGAGATGAGGATGAGTCACTTGGGGTTTTTAGGGAGGAAAAGATCAGCCATCAAATGTAACTCTAGTAGAAACCCAAAAACCTTGTGCTAGGGTATCTCTGGTCTCACAGCCATGCTTGTTGCTGTCTTGATGGCCAGCTTGCATAGACAGCCCTGAAAACACCCCTGAGTGCTGATCCCCCAGCAGTACAGATGCAGGCAGGTGAGGATCCAACCTCTGCCCATGTTCTGAACCTGCCCAGACCTTCATCCCAACCCTGCCAAGTCCTGGGTCTGATGCACAACACCACCCTGGTGCTCCTGTGAGCTGAAGGTGGCTGGGTACTAAGAGCAGCTGCCTCAGTTCATCCATTGACAGGTTTTGAATAAACATCTCAAGAGGTCTGAAAAAAGAAGACAAACCAAACCCCAGCCCTGAAGAGCCTCAGCACACCCGTGCAGAACCACCAGTGCTCTCCTGCACCGGGAGCAGAGGGGCCACAGGCAGCACTGGGCATGCCAGGCTCAGAATGGGCAGTGCCCGAGGCCAGGTGCCACATGGCACCATAAAACCAAGCCCAGTGTGGAGGGATTTCTGCTCCTGCAACCCAATCCCCCCACTGAACTGCTGCCAAGAGCCCTCCTGGCCCCACTGCTGCGGGGTGGCTGCTGCCAACGGATACTTGGGTAAAGTCTGGGAGGGGGGAAGAAATGAAAAAATGAAAAATAAGAAAAAAACCTCTCTCCTTCCCAATAATAATAGCTGAAATGGATTTGATTTTCAAGAAGAATAACCACGGAGATAAAGGCATTGGGCACGAGCCCCTGGCTCAACTCTGCACCCCCCAGGCAGGTCGGGGTGGTCCTGGCTATGGTGGAAGAGGCAGCACACCTCGGGGGGGGATTAGCAGGGTGGGCTGTGGCACACCAGTCCCACTCCCAGCACAGAAAGGCAGCTGAAAGCAGATTTATCTGCTGGACAATACAGGCAAAAGATCCTCAAAAGGGGTAAGTTTGAAGCCAAACTGCCAGGCTCCCCCACTTCGCTTTTAATCCCTCTCAAAACTGCCAGTCTTATACGTGGGGGGCAAGGGGGAGGATGGGGGGATCTTCACCCAAAAAGCAAAGAGCAGAAGGGGCTGACATCAGCCAAGCACTGCAGAGGTGTCTCGGAGGCACAAAGAGGAGATTAAGGCTGAAAGGCTCCAGTGCTGAGCCAGGCAAAGAGCCTGCAGGAAAGGATGGGAAGAGCACATGGGAAATATTTTGGATGCCTGACAAGGAGACGCAGAGACCATCTGGGTGAAGGGAGGAAGGGCAGGGTGCCAGGAGAGCCATGGGAAGGCCCAGCCCAGCCAGGGAAGGCAGGTCTTCCCAGCTGCATGTCTGGGACTCGCTCCCACCCTCTTCTTCCTCTCCTAAAGAAAAGGAAGCAACAGGTTGGATCTCAGAGAGCAAGGCGGGTGGGTTGGTATGGAGGACCCACCTGCCTGCACAGACATCCTTCTACCCAGGGGAAAGCTCTGATGGGAAGCTGAGGTTTGCTTCCTTTGACAGGTTTTTGTGAAGCCAGGAAGATCCAGAGCTGGTTAAAGCACAGTGCTCCCTGTGTGTGGGCTGGAGGCACCACACTGGCGCCCACGAGAAGTCCCACTGGTGGTCACACAGCTTGTGAGCAGCCACGTACCTCACTGTTTGCTCTGTCCACCAGCCAGCACTGGGACCACACCTGGATCCTACTGCTTGAGAGATGAGACCTCAGCTCCTTCAGACAGTCCAAAAAGTGCCACCTGCTCTGCCTTCCAGCTTGCTCTAAAGGCACCACCACAGCAAGGTCATGTGAGAACAGGGGTGTTAATCTAACACCGTTTTACCTTCCCTTCCTCTAATCCTGGAAGCACCAGGACAGCTCGGAGAGCTGACACACCGTGACCCCCAGCAGCTCACCTCAGCTCTGCAAGCTCAGCCTCAGAGGGGCCAGCACAGCTCTCACTCCTCCAAAACCATCTAGGATGTGCCCCCAGGGAAAGCTGCCAAAGCCTGGGGCATGGTGAACAGGTCAGGTTTGATGACAGTGTCCAGCTGGTCTTTTGCTCACCTCCTTGAGGCCATCAGAGATGCGACAGCAGGTTTTTGGGATATGGATGTCTGCCCGTGTTGGGAGCAGGACCAGGATCCAGGGACTCGTTTTTCACAGGGCACTGAGCAGCCATTAGATGTTAACGACTTTTGGTAACTACTGACCTGGGTCAGATTCAAACCAATGACCCAAAAGGGAGAGGTTTTGCTTTCCCCATCAGCAGCCCCTGGGAGCCATCCTCCACTGCACTGCCTCTGAAAAAAGGAGCTTAGAGAGGAAAGCCAAAGAGGTCCCCAGCTCTGGTGCAGGGTAACCCTATCAACATGCACTGCAGATAGAGGCAGCTTTTTCCCCAGGAGGAATCAAAGCCTCATTGATATGTGAATTATGAATGAAACCTTAAGCTTTTAAACTTTTAACCTGTGCATTTCTAAGAAAGTCTTAATTTAGCCAGTGGAAGGTACTGGATTTCCTGGGCTTTGAAAATACACCCTTGTTTAAGATGAGAATTTCATTTTACTGAGCCATTCCCAGGGGAAAAAGGGAATCCTGATCCACACTGACCAAAGGCATGGGCTGAAACCTGGGTTACAAGACTCGTAGGTGAGACTGACTTACAGGGACAGCATCCCCCCACCCAATTCCTGCCCTCATCACTCCCTCAGCAGAACCCAGGGCTTCTGCTTCCCACTCCTCCTGACCCGAGTTCCCAGTTTCAAGGCATACAACCAGAGGCTTTAGTGACAAACCCCCCAGAACAGGACCCCCCCATCACCCCATGCTCTGCAGTGCACCTACAGGCACGTTTTAGGCTGAGCCTTGCACTGTCCTGCTCAGCGTGGCAGCTGAGAGAAGCTCAGGCACGGGCTTTGTCCACCTCCTGCTCGTGAATTTATACCCAGCCAAAGGCATTGAAAGCCCAGGGCCAGGAGAAGGCTCTGGGGAAGGCAGCAAAGCAATAACAGCCATTCAGTGTGACAGAGGTCAGGCCACCTCTCACCAAAGAGAGTCAGTGTGGGTCAGTTTGGTGGAAGTAACACTCATTAGAAGAGTAAACTATATAAAGAAGAAGGTGGGGGGTGCTTTGCCCAGGTCTGGTGAGGCACCATTAGAACTTATACCATCGATCCAAATCCTCTCCAGCTTCTACTCCACTGGAACTCACCCAAAAAAGTTGCCTTGCTGACCAGTGCTGAATGAGATTGTTTATTTTTGAGACAACTGAGGGCACATTGCTTTCATCAGCAACAGAGCTGGCACCGATCTGGGATGTGAGCAAAGCCAGGAACAAAATGAGCCAGAGACTCAACTCTTCTGCTGCCCTACAACTGAGGATTCTCCAGGACAAGGATGCAGCAAATTGCCCGGGTAGAAAGGCTCTGCAAAACTCAAACCTTGCTCAGAAAGGACAGGGAGGACACAGGTGTCACAGGAAGCACGTGGCAGGAAAAATAACCTCCAAAGAGAACAGCAGTGCGTGGCATTGTTGTACCCTTCCACCAGCACACAGTGTTATCTGCACACAGACGAATAGGTGCATTTGTATCTGAAGACTTTCACACTTAGGAGCTTCATCCACTCACAGCTTCCCCCAAATTTGAGGTGCTCAGACTTTTGAAACCACCAGATTCCTTCTGGTTGCCCAACACCTGCTGGCCATCCCACTGTTTCAGCATCCCAAATGAAAGGCAGCATTGAAAACACAAGCCCAAACCCAACATTCTGGAACTGAATGAGCCCTTAGAGCTCCCACGCCCGCTGGGTCCGTGGGACAGGACCTGAACAAACGAGCACATTCTGCTGATGTGCTTGGAAGAAGTTACAGTCTCCAGCTCTGAGCCCAGAGGCATTAGCAGAAGGGATATATATCTGTTTGAGCAGCCCAGGACAAAGCCTGTTACATCAATTTAAATCACTGGTGGAGGTTTGAAGCCAAGCAGACAACTAGGTGACACCATCCTAAATCACCACACAAGGGTCCTCCAGCGCACAGAGGTCCAGTCCCCAAGGGAAGAATCTGTTACAGAGCAGGATGGAGCAGCCCTCAGCAAAAAAGAATGCAGCTAAGGCAGGATGGAGAAGGAGACAGGGTGGGAAAGATTTGGGTCCAACCCCAGGACGTATACCCAAGGCACATGTCCCAGGGATGGAGCCAGGTCATGCCCACCACATCCGCTTCTTGGTGGCACAAGATGCTGCTCATGGGGAAGAACCAAAGAGAATTTGGGACAGAAAGGGATAGGGGAGACAACACTGTCCTTGGGTCTGCGAGGATTAGGCTAGGGCACCAAAGCTCCTCATTTTCAGAGAGGGGGAAAAAAAATATCAATCAGTCGCAAATTATAAATAAAAGAGATGAAAGTTAAGAGTGAAACTAGACAAAGCCCCAGGTGGCCCCTCTGCCTGGGGCACTTCTGCTAATTTTAGTTTCTCTGTCCCTCCCCAAGCTGTTTAGTTCCATGACTGCACAGTTTCAGAGCATTTACTGGACTGCAACCACCTAAAATGTGACACGCGGGGATGGCCCAACCTGAGCGCCAGTGTGGAAGGGGAAAGCAAGGACAAGCTGCTTGGGATCCATCCCTGCCAGGAGAAAACCAGCAGGTGGGAGGTCCCCAGGCTGGCTGGGGTGGCCAGGGCTGGGGGCTGGCCACGTGGCCACGTGCACAGGTCAGTGCACCCACAGACTGTGGGGACAGCGGGTCCACGCTGGACAGGCACAAACCCGCGGTGCCCTCCCCACCAGGCACTCACCCCTCTCCTGGGCTGCCCCAGCACTGCCCCCACCCCCTCTCCCAGTGCCCCCAATGCCCACCAGCACCTCACCCATCGCCCTGCTCTGCTCCCTGCCAAAACCACCCAGGGGTGCTGGGGTGGGGGGGGACCCAGTGCGAGCCATCTCACAGCCACCCCATTTACTGCAGAGAGAGGTGGCAGGAGCTGCACAGGAGCATCCTCCCCAGCAGCATGGATTTAAATACCTAATGAAGGAATAAATCTGCGGGAGGGAGACGTTTACTGGGTGTGTATTGACACGGAGCCTTTGTGTGGTGGGGGCAGCGGGGGGTCCTGGGCTCAGCACTGCACCTCTGCTCCTGCCTGGACGCCGCTTCGCCAGGGAGGGAGGATGGCAGCAGCCTATGAAATGAGGCTCTACCTGTCAGGGGGGATATCGAGTGCTCCCAGCCTCCACATCCATTCCAGAGGACTTGTCTCTGCTACGACAAGATGCAGCACCTCATCGACAGGGCCCTTCCCAAGGGTCTCGGCGAGCAAACCACACGCTGTGGGGGGGACAGAGACAGATTGGGCCACTTTGCAGCACCAGTTTGCCTCTGCATAAGACAGGGGAGATTTTTCTTTTTGTAATATTTAATCCTCTCCCCCCCAGGATGATGTGTCAGAAGGTAGAAGTCACGGACTGGCTGCCCATCCCATAGCACGGGCAGGGCTGGGCTGAAGTGGAGCTCCAGACCAAAGGGGGTGGGTGAAGGTCCCAGGAGGACAATTAGGAGTCCTACTTATGCACCTCCTTCAGCCAGGCAGGGGCTGGGTCCTCTGCCTGTCCTGCAGGTGAAGCAGCACATTTTGCTTCTGTTGTTGTGAAGGGATGAGAACAACCCACGGCTGCTGTGTCCAAGGGGGGAAGGAGCAGCCCAGGGGTGCAGAACCAAGCTGGGGTGGGGTGTCTGTGCCACCCACGTGGCGTGTGCCTGGGCTGGGCTGCAGAAATGCCATCCCCATCGAGGCTGAGCCGAGAGCTGCACCCCCAGCACCTGAGGCCTGAGAAGAGGTGGTGCAGGAGTTGCTACCCACCTCTGCATTTAAAGCTGAGTGCCACGAGCACCACACACGGTCCCCCCAGCCTTGCGCAGCACCCGCTCCCACCCCAGCACCCCACGTTGGCACCCAGCACCCCACAGCATCCCCACACCTCCAGCCAGCACTCGCCTTCCAGTTTTACCTCCCCCACACAGCCAAACTCATCGTGCCCTTTGCTTGCCCCTCTGCCTGCCCTCCCTTCCCCATGATACCAAAGGTCAGTTTTGAAATTCAGGGGTCAGGAGGAAGAAATGTAGCAGGGTCAGGGGTGAGAGAAGCAGAGAGGGGAGGAATTTCACCTCTCCAACCATTTGCTTCCATGCATCAGCAGCTGCAGAGCTCCTGCCAGGCACAGGGGTGCTGGGTTCCACCGGGGCACTGTGGTGGGGCCCCTGGGGACAGAGGAGGGTGCTTCCCATCCCGCAGCCCTGGGCAGAGCAGCACAGCAGCCCCCACTCCCCTGTGGGCCTCTCTCTGTTTTTTTGGGTTATCACAAGCTTATCAGGATGCCAGCAAGAACACTGAAATGTCAAACCCTCAAAGCAAAGCTACAGCAGAAACAGAGAGGAAATGAAGGATGTGCTTAACACATCTGGAGTTTACATTTCCCATCTGCAGAGCTGAGCCAGGCACCTGGAGAAAGCAAAGGTCCCTCAGGTCCTCCCCAGGTGCCTGCTGAGAGGAGGGAGCTGGGCTCCTGCTGCCTCTTTGCAAGCAGGGTCTGGGGGGAATAAATACATCACCCCACACTGCTCGTGTCACTGCTCACGCCCCACACACCAGCTTTTCAGGTTTTATTTAACCTACATTATCAGGTACATCCATCACCTTTCAGGCACCTCCATGAACTCCTTTCCAAAACTGCTTCTCCTGCTGCCTAAAGCTCTAGGACCAGAGCCAGGCACGTTGGGAAATCCCCAGAGGATTCCCCCCTGCTCAGGGTTTGTACTGGCCTCTCTGTGCTGAAAAGGTTCAAACAACAGCCAAGCACAGGAGGAAATGAACGCCCTGAGCATACCAACCGACTGCCAGGAGGGCTTAGGGAGAGCCAGGGATGAGCTGTCCCTGTGTGTGTGTCCCAGCCAGTGCCCACAGATCACACCCAGGCCAGTCCCTTCCGAGGATCTCGGGCTGAGCAACTGCAGCTGCAATTGGGGAATATGCTGCGAGAGCAAAAAAATGCTGTTTTCATGTAAATGTCCCCAGTAATAAAAGAGTGAATGAAGAAAGCAACACATACAAACAAGAACTAGTACATTTCTGCTAGAGAAGCAGAAATTATTCTAAAAAGAGAGCTTTATCAACACTTTCCAGAAGGCATCGGCTGTTCTTTAATGCTCCTCGAGGAATAACA